>NW_010254568.1:6869-64689 GCF_000690775.1 Eurypyga helias
GGTTGCTCAAAGCCTCATCCAGCCTGGCCTTGAAGACATCCAGGGATGGGGCATCCACAGCTTCTCTGGGCAACCTGTTCCAGTGCCTCACCAGGCTTTCTCTGAGGAACTTTTTCCTAATACCTAACTTAAATCTCCCTGTTGTCAGTTTAAACTTCTTACCCCTTGTCCTGTCACTACAGATCCTTTTTAAGAAGTCTCCCCCCAGCTTCCTTTTAGACCCCCTTCAGGTACTGAAAGGTGCTATAAGGTCTCCCTGGAGCCTTCTCTTCTCCAGGCTGAACAAGCCCAACTCTTTCAGCCTTTCATAGGAGAGGTACTTCAGCCCTCTGATCATCTTCGTGGCTCTCCTCTGGACTCACTCCAACTGGTTGATATCCTTCTTACGTTGAGGGCCCCAGGGCTGGACACAGTACTCCAAGTGGGTTCTCACAAGGGCAGAGTAGAGGGGAAGAATCACCTCCCCCGACCTGCTGACCACACTTCTCCTGATACAGCCCAGGATACGGTTGGCTTTCTGGGCTGCCAGCGCACACTGCCGGCTCATGTTCAGTTTTTCATCAACCAGTACCCCCAAGTCCTTCTCCTCAGGGCTGCTCTCTATCCACTCTCCACCCAGCCTGTACTTGTGCTTGGGATTGCCCCCATTATGTGCAGAACCTTGCACTTGTACTTGTTGAACTACATGAGGTTGGCACAGACCTTTCCCCAAAATTCCCCAATGTTCCCCTTGAAGAGCAGCCATCTCATTCTTGCCTCCACCTGAATCTTCCATGATCCAGCAATGTCTCAGTGTACTATTTGCAATTTCTACCAGCTCTTACTCTGTTATTTACTATGGTCAGTCTTTTTTTTAATTTATATTCCAGCAATTTCTCATCATCTGTTCTTTAAGGGATGCCTCAGGGAGGGTTTAGGTATCTGTGTGCAACCTTAACCACAATAATGTTAAAATACTGTGGAAAATTGCTACCTACTTACCTTTGTACAATAGGTCAACCCAGCAATATCGAGACGCAAGCTGGACTCCCAATGGAAATATCAGGGGACAAAACCTGAATTCACCTGTCTTTCAGGAGAGATCTTTAACTGAGACACTATTATGCCTGCAAGACAAAGGAAACATTAAGAAAAAGAAAAAAAACAAATTCTTCACAGAGAGGGTGGTGAGGCACTGGAACAGGTTGCCCAGAGATGATGCGGATGCCCCATCCCTGGAAGTGTTCAAGGCCAGGCTGGCTGTGGCTTTGAGCAACCTGGTCTAGTGCCGTGTGTCCCTGCCCATGGCAGGGGGTTGGAACTAGATGATCTTTGGGGTCCCTTCCAACCCAAACCATTCTATGATTCTATGATTCTATTAGTTGTTACTCCTCTTTGGGAGTTTTTATGCTCTCTAGCAAATTGTTTCAGTTCCACCAATTCAGGCAGGGAACAAGGAAGAATATTATTGTCTAACTTCTGGGGCTGAGAAACCTCAGTCTTCAATTTAGCACCGATTTAATATTTTGTGGGTAGAATATAGAATTAGAAAGAAAAACCGGACAACCTCATGCCTCCACTACCCTCTGGCCTCGCGGGTGTGTACTTGAAAAACAAAGATAGTGTTTCCCAGCTACTTTAGTAGTCATTGGAGTTGTGTTCCTCTTACATAGCTTTTATTACTCTAAAACCTTGAACCCTCTACTGCATACTAAAGAAGTTTTCACTACACCATGAAGAGCAGGTAGCCCCATTTCTTGCACTGATTCTCAAGCTTAACTCTCATTCAGTTACAAAAGAATTTTTTAGAAATTAGAGCTTAGAAGATTTGCATCTGCTCAGTCATGAGAAGCAATGATTTGTCTGACAAATATTTCATACATAAGGCAGTAATAAAAAGGGAGACTAAGACCAGCTGCATATGAAAGAAACCAACCACACTTTATTTTGGTGCAACTCAATTTTTTTGACAAACACCAGAAATGCATTTATGATTGTTACAACAATTACTTCCTTGGAAAGGGCAAAAAGATTGCAGAGCACATACAGGCTTATGCCAAGATGACAATACACTTAGCTCCATCAAGTCTCAGAACACCACTTTTGAGTAACTCTAGTAATGCTTTAAAAGTGTTACGTTAATAAAACTTGTAGGAATGGGCAGGAGCTGAATCTGAGATTTAGGTCCCATTGTTAGACATAGTTATTTCTATTCCACCTAAGCGTTATTTCAGACTTTTAATACCTTATCTGGAGTTTGTCATAAGCCTTATTGTAAATGTTTGACCCTTTCTACTGTGCCAGATTTCCTCTGTAAAATGAAACATTGAATTTATTTAGATATGAATGTGAGATATAAATGCAAGATCTAAACTATTCTACAAAATCTATTTTGCAGATTTTTTTCGATTTTTCTTTCTTTTGTGGCAAAAGTAATAACAAGTTTAATAACTGCATTATATAAAATAAACTTTTGTCTGCCTGGAGGAATAGAAACAATAATAAAGGACTTAGAAAGCCAGTGGCAAGTAACCTTTGACAAGTACCTTCTAATTTTAGATTTAAAATACCAGAACAACAGCAGTGAAACAGAGTTTTCACCTACTTTTTGGAGAGAACTAGGAATAATAAGATCAGGAATTCTGGAATTAACATAAAAGGAAATCAAATAAAAACGTGTTATTAATAATGAAGCCAGCTACTTCAATCTTATAGAAATATATATTCAAGATTATATGGTATGTTCTAAAATGTTATAATAAATCTTTTTCTTCTCACCCCACAAAGAAAAGGGAAGAAAAACTGGAATATAAATCTTATCAACTGGCACTGGAAATAGTTAATTTCCGTAAATATTACCTTGTCACTTATACGGTTCATTATTCATTACTTTTTCTTTTTTTTTTTTTTTTAATTCCTTTTCACAAATGGAGGTTAGAATATGCTCATGCAAATTCAGCTATCTAAGGGTTATCTTCTGTGACTGCTATTTGACACTGGAAGATGTAAATATGAACTTAAGTTTCTTCCTGTTTTCACCTCAACACCATTCATTTTTTCAGTTGATTTTAACTACCTTTAGCTGTGTTGTGAATTATAATGATTAAAAAAAATATTTTTTTTTTTCTTCCAACTAGAATGATTTTCTGAACAAATTCGTGAACAACTAAGGGAGACAATTGAGTGGAAGATATGTAGAGGGAAATTGCACTGACACCAAATACTTCATAAAGTTAATACACATGGTAAGTTTTTACTTTACACTTCCTTTATAGTGTATAGGTAGAGCTAAATTTATTCTAAAAGTTTGATACTAAACTTTCAGAAACCAGGACTTTTTGCAGTTCTTCAGTAGAGATATGTGATCATATTTCAAGTATTTTAACTGGACGTTTAGAGCACAGGGATTGCTGTTCTAAAAATACCTAACCCCTAGAAAGAGAGACTGAAACAGAAAAGGAACATGTAGAGCTAAGAATGAAGAACTGTTCTGAAGCACAGTGATCATTTTCCTGTGTACTACTTTCCTAGGACCAGGTATTTTTTAACCATTGTCTTGTCCAATATCAGCATGTAGCTTCATCTTCAGAAGTCTGAGGAAAATCAGTGTTTATATTCTTGCTTTTCAAAAAACATTTATTGTGTCAAGCGTCATCCTTCTCCTGCTGTATTGCACTGTCCCAAATGATGTGCCATTAATATGAACAGTATAGACATGTATACTAATGTTATTTAGAACACTAATTCTAGTGTGTAAAACATTTGATCTATAGTATTTGGTATAACATTTTATCTTAATTATACAATGATAATTCAGGATGTCTTGGTTTTCAAATTTTTCTTCTCTTGTAGATCTGAGCTTTATTTTTGCTTTCATATTTTAAAATGCTTTTTACTGCATTGAATATTTTATTTTGACTGATATGAAGAACTTTATATTCTTTTTATTATGGATGTCAGATATTTAAGACAATGTTACAAGAGCAAATCCAGGGGAAAGCTATTAGGATATTCCAGGGCTAGTACATTTGTCCTTTAAGGAGAGACTGAGTCACCTGTACTTTTTTGGTCTGGAGAAGAGGTTTCTGTGGGAGACCTAACAGCAGCCGCTGTAGCTGTGGGAAGGTCAACAAGGAAATACAGCAAGGCAAAAAACTGAAGAGACTGAAGAATGTCTTTTGTTTACATTGTTATTAATTTTTATTTATTTAAATATTAGCACTTCTTTCAAAGTGAGTATTCATAATTGTACTATTATATATAATACATTATATATTTCAAAGATATATAAAAATAAGAATATAAATATAAAAGACATTTTAAAATAACCAATTAAATTCCTTGTACAGCATTTTTTTTTCCCTCCTCGCTTTTTGTTCTAATACCTCTTCAGTTCTGACCCACTTCTGGGTTTATAGTCTTACTTTTTGTGATGTTCAAAAATCCAGTAAAATAAGCAACCTTATATTTTAAATAGTAATTATTCCTCCCAAGCTCTTCAGAAAATGTCCCATTGGGAAATGGGTTTCTTAGTACCCTGTGTTCCATGAAGTCAAAGCAAAGAGGTCACCCTTGCTCTGAAGGATTTCTTTCAAAATACATCACAGCAGACAATAGTTGCATACAGTCAGAAAAAGAGGAATTATAAGGAAATTGTACTGTTCAGTTTCACTAGGAGTGATCTTCTAGGTAGGCATTTTTGGGGCTACTTATTTTTACTTTTTTTAGGGAAATCTGAGGTTTGTGTGTCTGTGCTGGTTTTGACTGGGATAGAGTTAATTACCTTCATAGTAGCTAGTGCAGCACTATGTTTTGGATTTGTGCTATAAACAGTGTTGGTAATATAGAGATGTTTTCGTTGCTGTTGAGCAGTGCTTACTCAGCAGAGTCAGGACCTTTTCTGCTCCTCACAGTGCCCCACCAGCGAGTAGGCTGGGAGTGCACAAGAATTTGGAAGGGGGCACATATGGGACAACTGACCTTACCTGAAAGAAGGCATATTCCATACCATATGATGTCATGCTCAGCACATAAATCTGGGTAAAGAAAAAGGAAGGGGGAGGGGACACATTTAGAGTTATGGTGTTTGTCTTCCCAAGTAACTGTTACATGTGATGAAGCCCTGCTTTCCTGGATATTGTCCTAAACACTTGCCTGTGTATGGAAAATAGTGAGATAATTCCTTGTTTTGCTTTGCTTGTGCGCATGGCTTTTTCTTTACCTACTGTCTTAATCTCAACCCATGAGTTTTCTCAAGTTTTCTCTTCTGAGTCCCTCCCCCATTCTACTGAAGGGAGAGTGAGAGAGCAGCTATGTGGTACTTAGTTGCCAGCTAGGGTTAAACCATGACAGTCTCTAAGGGAAGCTTGGGGTTAGTTTGGTTTCTCTGAGGTATTTCATTGTTTGTTTGTTTGTTTTCAGAGAACACATTTAAAAATGGAATTTCTTGTAATGTAATTTGTACTCATAGTTGCTTGTCCTGTTACTGGATACGTCTGAGAAAACATGTCTTTGTCTTCTTTATATCTTCCTGTCAGGTATTTACAGGTAATTGCTCAAGTCCTCTTAAGCCTTCTCTCCTCTAGGCTGAACAGATAGATCCCTGCAGAGGGTTGGGCTTCTCATGCAGGGCTTCTGCATTCCATGCAAGTGGCAGTTTACAGCTCACTCAGACTCACCTATGAGTCATGAACAAGTCACTGACATGAAGAAATCTGCAGTAGCATCTGTGTAACTACAATTTCGAAGCAGAACTTGGCAGGGTTATAGCTTGAGTTACAGGCAATGTACTGGTCCTGAATTTATCAAGAGTGAGGATTTTTTCAAAATGTATTGTGTTTAAATGAGCAAGGGTTTGGTAGCATGGGGGCTGCAGGGGTGGCTTCTGTGAGAAGGCACGAGAAGATGCCTCCATATCAGAGAGAGTTGGTTTCAGATGGCTCCAAGATGGATCTGCTGCTGGCCAAAACTGCATCAGAGACTGTGCCTCTGAAATAACATGATTAAGAGGTAAATGGTAAAAACAACTTTGCAGGAGCTGTGAGAGAGAACACTCACAAATATGTGAAACAGCCCTGCAGACACCAAGGTCATGGTCCATGGATGAGGCCATTGTGAAGCAGGTTGTCTTTCTGCAGCCCATGGAGATCTACAGTGGAACAGATACCCCCCTGCAGCCCATGGAGGACACCACTCTGGAGCAGGTGGACATGCCCTGGAAAGCTACAGCCGGTGGAGAACTCATATCAGAGCACATATCTGGCAGGAACTTAAGTCCATGGGTGACCTGCACTGGAGCACTCTGTTCCTGAAGGACTATAGTCCATTGAGAGGATGTACACTGGAGCAGTTCTTGAAGGACTATATTCTATGAAAGGAACCCTATGCTGGAGTAGGGGAAGAGCATGAGGAGGAAAGAGGGGCAGAAATGAAGTGCTATGAATTGACTGCAACACCCATCTCCATCCCCCTGTGCTGCTTGGAGGGGAGAAGGTAGAAGAGCTAGGAGTGAAGTTGAGCCTAGGAAGAAAAGAGTGTACGGCAAAAGTGGTTTTATTTTGGTTATATTTCTTACTATCCCAAACTGTTATTAATTGACAATAAGTTAATTTACTCAAGTCTGTTTTTTCTGTGATGGTAATTGATGAGTGATCTCCCTGCCCTTATCTCGATCTATGAGCTTTTTCATCTTATTTTCTCCCCCTGTCCTCTTAAGAAGGGGAATAATGCAGCAACTTGGTGGGCAGCTGGTGGACACCACAAAAACCTACTAGGATTTTAACCTACAAGAAAGGTTGAGATTTCATTTTAAAGAGAAATAAATTGATCTAGACTAAAGACACGCACTTTTGAGAAGATAATGAGTATAGCTCTGTTCATGTAATGTTAAGCTGAGGATGAACAAAAGAAGAGCAAGAAGGAAAAAATCCTGAGAAACCTCAGCAGAAAGATGAAAAAAGTACTGAAATTTCTCCAAAGGAAATGCAAATTTTGATGTGGCTGACAGTTGGAGTGGATTGTATCTTCAAAGGCAACTATTCCAAATAAAGCAAATGTTGCAGACAAATATCTGCATGCCAGATTTCTGAGGGTCATTTCAGAATTTTATTGACTACCAAAATTAATTTTAGAGCCTAATAGCATCAAGGCCCAAGACAAATAAGAAACTTTCTCCACCAGATTTTATTCTACATTTATAGGCAAGTAGAGAGAGAGCCTGTGAGACAAGGAAAACAAATATTTTCTCAAGATCTTCATAGAAATTAATGCCTTTAGTGGAACAAAAAGGTACATGAAGATGTGGTCCAAAGCTGGATTAACAATTAGCCTTCTCTTAAAATATATATTAAAAAACCCCCAACTTTTTATTTGACTTCAAATGTCCTCCAGAGGACAACTACAAATTCCTTATAATCTGCCTAAAATGGTAAGACTCAAAAGATGTGCTTTGTGTATGAGACTTCCAACACAGGGCTTTACTTAAGATTATTTCTTTACTGTCAGTGTCTTGTAAAAATAGTAATAGTAGTTATTTTTACAACCTTCTACACTGATGTTTCAGTCTTAGTAATATCTCCATATTTAAATTTGTAGCATTCTATGTCTTCAGTAATGTTGGGAAAGTTAAATAAAATGGAGAAAATAATTAGAGAGAAATTTTTACAAATATTTGGTCTAAGTTTCAATTAATTTATCTTTGTTCTGCTTTCATGAATATTTTGGTTTCTTTGTTTAGATGAACAACCATTCTCAATGAGCACATTTCTCAGTATTTGTATTATAAATGCTTGTGTACTTATTCAAAGAGACCTCACTCCATGTGTCTCATTGTAGCAGCAACAGCAAAGCTATAATTACAGTTGAAATGGAACTCCAATAAAAACTCTGTTTTAAAAGCTGTTTACATAATATTCCTTTATTTAGAATTTTAAACTCTTTTTAATTGTGAGAATATTGTTCATTTCATCTATGAAGTTATTCAGTTAAATTTAAAACACATTAGGTTGTGGGTTTGTTTTTGTGCTTGTTGTTTTGTTTTGTTGGATTTTTTTTTTTTTTTTTTAAAACAACGGCACAAATTCTACTTACCTTTTTTGTAAAGAAAGGAGATTCTGGATACCTAGCGTTTCATTTAGACAAGCAAGACATCTCAGCAGGCAGTAGAAGTGGTGCCAGTGAAATCAGACAGGTTAATGATAAGCTTTCAATACATAAATGGATGGAAGTTTAAGAGTATCTGTACTGTATGTAACGACCTTTGGCTATGAAATAAAAAAGCTTAAACTGATTAGTTAGATACTAGTATGTAATCTGGTTATTTCTCCTATATCTCTTTTGTAGACCAACCCTTTGTTTCTATGTCTTATCTGGTGCTATTAGTCAGCTTGAGTCAAAATGAAAGGAAAAGAATAGTGTGATTCCAAAATAGTGTATATATGATACACGCAGTGTTTCCATGATTACAAAGGCAGTGGAGAAAAAAAAAAAAAAAGAATTTTTGTAAAGATAATATTTTCAGTAGTGTACATTTGAAAATAGCATCGAAAAGATTTAGTACCTTGTTTTTATTTTAAATTTCTGGAACAGCTTTTTTACCATCACACCCATTCAGTCTATTTATTCTTCAGTAGGGACAAGAAAAACACTGATGGGAGTGGACATTAGATTATAGAGAGAACACATATGGTGAAGAAGCTGTCAAACACCAGCATATTGGGAATAAATAAATCCTTAATGAACCAAATCTGCCATCTCCAATTACTGCTTTCTCTTTCTTGACCTTGTGTCTTCACAGGATCCCATGGGATCAGGGTCTTAGGCAAAAAGAAATGACAACAGATAACTCCAACTGCCTGATTATGAAATATATTTCTGGGTTTGTTTACTAAACAGAGTAGTAAAAAAATATCTTGAAGTTTCATTGACATAAAACTAGGCTATGTTCTACCATGGGCTATCAAGAACGGCCTAAGTACCACATACATGGATGGATGGATACACCAACACTTGCAGCGGTATGGCTACCAAGGCCTGCTGTAAAAAAGGCACATAAAGGTTCTATGGTAACCTTTCTCTACTAGTAGTTAATGAGGAGGAGAAGATCCTTGTGATTTTAGTACAGGACTAGGGTTAAAAAATATTAATGCCCTAAAAGATGCTGCTACAAAATTCTTATGACATGTCCATGTCTTCTACATGCCATATAGGTGAGTCCAAGCAAGCTGTGAACTGCCATTTAGCAGCCTTCACTCGGGAGATTTTGTTTAACCTGCTTAGTCAATGACAAGCCCCATCTATTTAATATTACTCGCAAAAATCCTCTCTAAAGGCCAAAAGTCATATGACTGTGTCAAACATGGCTTCATTGCTGTTTTGACTTAAAACTAATTTCAAGTTAGTGAACGTGTCCTTGTATATTTGTGCATGTATATATATTTCTGTAAATTGTTTAACCTGTGTCCATCTTACAGAGGCTTTGTTATGTCTCTGAACAAGTTGAATCTTGTGCAGGAACCATGTCTGTCCATATGTTTGCATTGTTGAACTCATTGTTGATACTCATTAAATATATTGAGCTGTCAGAAACTGTTTAGACAGGAAGAATATGACTAATTTTCTTTCTTTGCATCTTTACCTAACAGGCTGTTGATAAGGGAAGGAAATCTGGCTGCTTGCTTGGCTGTCCAACAGATTTGCTCTGAGGTACACTGAGAAACAGCTCAAAGTTTCTTAGTAGTGCAGGCAAAATTTAGTTTTGAGGTGCCAACAAAATTAATTTAAGGAGAAACTGTGGTCCAGTAGTATTTTGGAAGGTTGATGACAACAGGGAGAGACGTGCCAAGGTCTAGAGCTGATTTTTAGCTGGTCATGGTTGAGAGAGTAAGTCTGAAAAAGTTAGAAAGGTTTCCAGGGAATGAAGGTGAAAATAGACGGCTAGTAACAATTGGCATGGCTTCCAGAGAGCTGTAGCTTGATGGCAGAAATCACTCTTACACCCATTCTTCAGTCCTCTTCCCATGTTTTTACTCTCCCACATTCTTCCTTTCTTTGTGGTGATATGAGCTTGTGAAGATTTTATTTGGGGTAGAGTTAATGTTTTTCACAGTAGCTGCTATGAGGCTGTATTTCGGTTGTGCTGAGGATATTGGTGACATACTCATGTTTTCAATTGTTGCTAAAGAATGTTTATATCAAGTCAAAGACTTTTCACTTTTAGATACTGAACATGTGTTCCCGTCTTCTTCTGTACAAGAAGCTAGGAGGAGACGCTGACCCAAACTGACCAAAGCAGTATTTCATTCCATAAAATATCATGATCAGTACATAAGTTGAGGGGAGTGGACCAGGGGTCTTGGACTGTCTCAGTCTCGCTCCTTCTCATTCTGGATCTGGCTCTCTGGGTCTGATTCTTGGTCTCTGGCTTGTGCTCTCTCTGATTCTGTCTCTTGCTACTAGGGACTGACTGAGCATTGGTTGTCAAGTGGTGAGCAGCTGTACCTTCTGTTTGTTTTTGTGCTGGTTTTAGTCGAGAAAGAGTTAACTCTCTTTACAGTGGCTGGTATGAAGTTTTGTCCCTGGATTCACGCTGAGAAAAGTACTGATAAGGTGTCTTTTTAGCTGGTGCTGGGGAATGCCTGCACTAAATTCAAGACCTTTCTCAGCTTCTGATGCTGCAGATGCATACCCAACATTCTCTCACTGCAGGCAGTGTGGGGGATAAACAGTTCAGATAGCTGACCTAAACTGACTGAAGGAATATTTCCTTCCATAGTACGTCATGCTCAGTACATAGGTGGGGAGCGAGTCCCATGGCTATTACTCTTTTACTTCCTTAGACTTCCTAACAGTCTCTCTAACTCCTTTGTTAACTGCTTTGCTAACTCCTTTGATGGCTCGTTCATTCATGAGTTGGTGGATCTGTTAGTTTTCCTGGTTATGCCATGGTAGCTCATCCCTATGAGCTACCTTCACTCACTACATCTGTTTGCTCTGCAGAAGCCCCAGCACACTCTCCTTTGTGGTCATGCAGTGAGGAAAGAGAAGAACATCACATGACACTACAGTAGAGGCTGGGCTGGGAGCTATGGGGGCCAAAGTTTTCTCTGTTTCTTGCTAAGGTGTGGAGAGTTGAGGAAGATGTAATAGCCATGCAACATGCCCTAAGTGCTCCCTTAAAGTGAAAAAGAATAGAAAACATCAAGGAAGGGTTCAACAGGACATGTTGGTCACAGAGTTTATGTCTCACAAGGAGCAGGGACACTGAGCAGTTTGCTATCTTGTGTGACTCTAGCTCTCCTACTTTTAGGACTGACTTTTTTGCAAAGATTTTTAGAACTTGCAATATTGGGTTTTTTCTGTTAGACATGCATGAAAAAACATGTTGTGACACAAGGAAATGAATAAATCTTGTTTGAATATACTAAAATTTGTTATGCTTGCTCTGTTTCACTTCTACGATACTTTGGAGTACTTGTGAAGAAAGGTTGAATTTTGCAAGTAGTCAGGGCCATTTAAATAAGATTGCATAGGAGTAAGTGAAATTATAGACAATGAATATATTAGGTTGCTTTATTAGTAGTCCAGCAGTTTTGACAGTTAAGTACTATGAAGATAAAATATCTGAGTCAGTGTCATTAGTAACTACAGGTTGCTCCTTTCTTCCTCCATACATGTTTTTTGTGCTGTGTCTTCACTGAGAAAGTATTATTTCACTATTATTATACCTACTTTTTAATGGATTTCAGATTAATAACAATTAGCTGTCTATAGAAGCGTAAAAGCAATTCTTATAATTAGGCTTTCCTCGTAGTTTTCATCATCAAAGATACTGACCATCAAATACTGTAGACAACAGAAGCTTAAGGGAGGAGTTTATCAGAAGGAAATCCAGGAAAGAATATTCATTACGAAGTCACCACCTCTGTGAACTGGTGAATTATTGAAAAGCAAGCAGGTACCACTGTGTTTTTTACTCATTTTAAATTCTTTCCTTGATATCTGGCTTGGCCACTGTAAGAGGTAGGGTAATAGTTTAAAAAGACCTTCCTCCTAACACAGTAGGGTTATTTATTTTTATGTTATATCTTTATTTTAGGGTGATTTCGGCAAGAATGTAGGCTTGCTTTTGCAGGAGGCAGGGGTAGAACAACCGTCTGTTGTGTTTACAGCAAGTCTCTAAAGCTTTGTATCCCCTGGGGGTGAAGAAGTACTTTTTCTTTGTCACCTGTGACTATAATGAGGCTTAGCTCTGTAAGGTACTATTTAATTTTTTTTTTCTCTTTATTGCTTATATCACTGTATTGGTTTTATTCCTATAAAATAAAGTTATCCAATAGTAGTCTGAAACAATGAAAAGCTAGGGGATTCCAGATTTACAATAACGTTTGTTACCTTAATTAGGCTTCATAGTACCCTTAATTATCTTGTTTTTTTTTTTTTATATGATAACATGCAATCTATTAGCCACATTCCAGCTGTCACATAATACAATTAATGCTTTTCCAGTCAGTTGCAGATGTGTCCTTTCTAGCACCTCAGTAGCTAAATAGCTATGTACATAAACATATGGTGGATGATTTTCAGTGTTGTGGGCGGTAGGCTACCTGTCAGAATCTTACCTCAGTGATCCATGGAGAGACAAAATCTTCCAGGATGACTTGCTAGTCAGAGTCTGTCACATTTGCTTAAGGTAACCTAGGAAGACTTATTTGACCCATTCCATTCAGACATCTGAGCAAGACACCTAAGCTAATTGCCATGACTTCCTCGGTTCCTTTTTAGCCAGTGACTATGAAGTTTTCACACTGAAGACTCCAGAATTAGATAAGATGTGTCTGTAAATCCTTCTTCCCAGGCCTTACATGACTGTATACTTAAACCACAGCATATCACCTCCTATTATTTTTTCCTCTATGAGATCTGTATGAAATTACAGGTTAAAATAATTCATGAGGTTCATGATGACAAAAATAAAATATCTGATGTGACGTCTCAGAAATAAGTGAAGATAATACAATTTATCTAGATGAGCATTTTTGTATTCTTCTTTAGGTATTAGCTTTTACTTCAGGTAAATATAACAGTGTGAAATTATGCCACATAACTATAGGAAAAAACAAAACAAAACAAAACACATATTTCAGGAGGCAAGTACTAGGAATGCTTTTGAGACCACTGGACTTCGTTTCACAGAATCAGTCAAGGGTTGCAGTCGGAAGGGACATCTGGATGTCATCTGGTCCAAAAATCTAATCAATTGCCCAGAACCATGTCCAGACAGCTTTTGAATACTTCCAGGTATGGACACTCTACAGCTTCCTTGGGTAACCTGTTGCAGTTCTCAGTAGCCCTCACAGTACAAAAAGTTTTATCAATGTTCAGAGGGAGCAACCCAGGATGAGACACAGGGCTCCAAGTGTGTCCTTACCAGTGCTGAGCAGAGAGGAAGGATCAATTCCCTCCACTTGCTGGTGACATTCCTCTTAATGCAGCACAGATACCATTAGCCTCTTTTGCAACAAGGATATATTGCTGGTTCATGGTCAGCTTGCCATTCAGCCCAGCCCTCAGCATATACTGATGCAATTATTGCTATATTTTTGTTGCTAAAAATGAACTCATATCTTTCAAAACATTCTCCAGTGGTTTACAGAAATTTCTTCAGTGCTATTATACATTAACTTTTAAAGTCTTTTTGAAACACATGCAGTTACAAGATGAAATTCATTTAGTAAAGCCACTGTCATGAAAAATACCATACAGAAATTAAATACCCTCCCTGAACTCACAAGTTAACCTTTATACAAATATCCAGTGTTTTGTATTTTCGTATTTGAGGTACTATGCAGACAGACACAAATGAATTTCAATACTTAATATCTGTAGCTCTTACTATTGGGAATCTTTCTTGCGTCATTTAAGATAACAATGTTACAGGCATTTGAATCAGAAAGCCTATTGAAGATGGCTTATATCACAGACATATATCTGGACCTTCAGTCTTAAATTGTCTTTAACTTTGCAAAAATTTGTCAAGAACTGAAGCTTGGTCAGTCTGCAGTTGGCAGATAGTTAAAGAAGAGATTCTATGAAATACAATAGTAAGAATTTGCTAAAATCATTCTAAATAACATAATGGAAAAAAGAAAAATGTAGTTATTCGTTCCATTAAAAGAGTCCACTGATGTGAACCAGCAGTTTACTTATTCAACCAGGATCAGGCTTTCTTAATTTTCTCTCTCACATACTGCATTTTCAGATATTATGATTAAACTGCTGACACAGCACTTGAAAGCTTCCTTCTGCCCTTCAGTTCTAGGCTTGTTGCTGCTCCCAACAGCTGTGCAGCAAAGAACATAGATTAAAAGGTAGAAAGTGCTCATAATAGCAGAGAACAGGCTGTTCTTCCCTCCAGGAGCAGCTTGGCTGGAGAGATGAATATATTTTTCTAGAAGAAAAAGAATGTTATTCTGTCAGTCTGTCCTTTCCCTTGAACCATAGTCTTAAAAGCTTTGTGCAAGGATCATAACCATGTATCACAAACTCCATACAGCAGTCAGTTAATGTTCACTTTAGCTGAAGTGGGAGCCGGTGTGTCTGGGCTAGGATGAGCTTGACTGCTTCATCATTATTTACATGACTGTCCACATAGGCAATAAATAACACTTTCTGTGAATAAAACATGAATAAAATAGGCAGAATTCAGGCTTCCAACTCTCAATGTCTTTTCTGCATTGTGAGGCAAAAGGAAGATCTCACAGAGCAGATGGGGTTTTTCCCAAAAAGCAGGGATAGTAAGATAATATTGAATTAGCAGACACATATGGCTACCTAGTCCGGAGAGAGCCATAGTACATTCTGTGCACCTCTGAGTGAAGGTATATGTATGTGGGACACATTTTCTCCTCAATCCACTCAGTTCAATTTAGTATCAATTCACTTGGGCTGAAAACCTGGAACCCTTTAAGGTGTCTCACCTTAATCACAGTAATGCCATGGTCTGGTTCATGAAAATTTTTTTCTGTGTTTAAATTGCAACATTACAATCCATTACAAGAATCAGATTTAGTGGCTGGTGTTATTTTGCTTGGTTGTTTTTTTGAATTGGGGTTGGGTGTGTGGTTTTGGTTTGTTTGTTCATTTGGTTTTTTGTTTGTTGTTGTTAATGTTGTAATTTTGTTGTTGTTGTCTTTTTTTAAACAAAGTACAAATAGAGAGGGATTTCCACATTGCAGATTTTTTCTTCAAGAAAATCACCTGGAGTTTTCTTCCAAAGAAAATGTTCTGCAAAATTATATTTTTGCATGCTTGGTACTAGATCTTTTTGGTTTTGTCAACCATGGTTATTCCCTGAAAAATTTTCATGTGCCAGCATAATTCTAGATATATGCCCCCCATATTTTTCAGTTCAAGGACTCAGAGTTTTAGTTAAGAGTTTACATTTTCTTTCTTTTTTCCTTTTTATTTTTCCCTCTGCATTCCCAGACTTCATAACAGAAAGAAGTGGCACTTCTAAGCATCATATATTTTCCTCAGTTTCCTTCCATGAAACTCATAGAATGGTTTAGGTTAGAGGGGATCTTAAAGATCATCTCATTCCAACTCCCCTGCCATGGGCAGGGACACCTTTCACTAGACCAGGTTGCTCAACGCCTCATCAAACCTGGCCTTGAAGACAGTCAGGAATGGGGCATCCACAACTTCTCTGGGTAACCTATTCCAGTGCTTCACCACCCTTTCTGTAAGGACTTTTTTCCTAATATCTAATTTAAATCTCCTTGCTTTCAATTATCTCTCATCCTTTCACTACAGGCCCTTGTAAAAAGTACCCCATCCAGCATTCTTGTAGGCCCTGAAGGGACCTGCAGGTACTGGAAGGCTGAAGTAAGGTCTCCCCTGAGCCTTGTGTTCTCCAGGCTGAACAAGCCCAATTCTCTCAGTCTTTCTTCACAAGAGAGGTGCTCCAGCCCTCTGATCATCTTTGTGGCCTTCCTCTGTACTCCATCCAACTGGTTGATGTCATTTTTAAAGTGGGGTTCCCAGAGCTGGATGCAGTATTCCAGATGGGGTCTGAGCAGAGTAGAGAGGGAGAATTCCCTCCTTCAACATGCTGGCCATGTTTCTCTGGATACAACGCAGGGTACGATTGGCATTCCGGGCTGCCAGCACACACTGCCAGTTCATGTCCAGTTTTCCATCCGCCAGTACCCCCAAGTCCTTCTCAGGGCTGCTCTCTATCCATTCCCCCCCAGCCTGTACTTGTGCTTAGGATTGCCCCAACCTATGTGCAGGACCTTGCACTTGGCCTTGTTGAACTTCATGCCGTTGGCAATGACTCATCTCTCCAGACTGTCAAGGTCTCTCTGGATGGCATCTCTTACCTCCAGCGTGTCAACTGCACCACAGAAATTGGTGTCATCAGCAAACTTGCTGAGGGTGCACTCAAACCTGCTGTTCATGTCATCAACAAGGCGTTGAATGATACTGGTCTGAACATTGATCTCTGAAGAACATGACTTGTCACTGGTCTCGAGTTGGACTTTGAGCTATTATCTCCAACTCTTTTAGTGCAACCATTCATCTAATTCCTTATCCACTGAGTAACCCATCTACCAAATCCATGCCTCTGTAATTTAGAGTCAAGGATGTTGTGTGAGACAGTGTCAGATGCTTTGCACAAGGCTAGGTAGATTATGTGAGTTGTGCTTCTCTTATCCACCAGTCCTGTAACCTCATTGTAGAAGGCCACCAACTTCGTCAGGCATGAGTTGCCCTTGGTGATCTCATGTTAGCTGTCACCAGTTATGTCCTCATTTTCCTCGTGCCTTAGTATTACTTCCAGGAGATTCTTCTCCACGATCTTGCGAGGAACAGAGGTGAGACTGACTGGCCTGTAGTTCCCTGGATCCTCTTTCTTCCCTTTTTAAATATGGTGGTTATGTTTGGTTATGAGAGGTTTATTTTAGAGTTCTTGAAAAAAAAGCAAACTTTCCAACATCACAAATGTTTTAATATTTGATTTAGGAGATTCTCTAGATATGAACAAATTTTGAGAATTATTTTCTTAATATAAGAATTTTATATATACATATATGAAAACCAAACCAAAACCAAACAGCCAGACCTTATTTTACCCCTCTGTGTGCCACAGTGTCTTAGTGTAGTTCTTTATATTGAATATATTTTGATGGGTTTTGTGCTAACCTGCTGTTGTTGACTCTTCATTTTCATATTCTAGTATGAGTCACTGAGGACTCATTTAAAGCTGGACAGAACACTTACACTTTCAAACGCCAGGTATTGAAGATGTACCTATGCTTGAGACAAGCATCTCAAGCCAAAAGATAAACATTCATTTCAACATTACAATGTTTGCCTCCTTTTCTTGCTTCAAAATTCTCATAGAAGTAATATTTTAAAGCTTTAAAACCCAGTAAGTTACATACATATACAGTGAAGTAACTAGAGATTTACTAGGGTAAAATTAAAGAGTGCAGCTATTTTGGCATAGTAAAAACGTGAAGCAATTGGAACAAAATGTACATTCATTAATCACAAGTAATAATGACAACAGTTATAACATTATATTTAGATGAAGAAAGTAAGAAAGTTGTCTGGTGAATCCTTTGATAGGGTTACTTGACAGTTTGTAAGGTGCACAAATTTGCTCTGTGCTTAGCCTCAGGTTTAGTGCTCACTGGGCTAACAGGAGGCATTGCAAGGTGACCTTTTCAGTCTCTTGCGCTTTGCATCATTCTTGAACAATTTAGCGAAGGAGCAGTATTAGCATTGGCCTCAGGAGAGGTGAAGCAGTTCTACTTCTCCCAGGTGAAGAGGATCTGTCTCATTTTATGCCTAATATTAGTAAGATGGGATGAACTTAACAACAGCCCAACGTGTGAAATACAATTTCCTACGGCCTTATGCACCCTATGCTCCCAATAGGAGATCGGAAATTTCTAAAGGAATCCACTGCACTGTGAAGGACCAACTGGTTCCACCTGAATGAGGATGCCTTAAGCTAACTCATCATTGATTGGCTTCCTAAGGATAGCTGAAGGGCTCCCAGAAGCAGAAAAGGAATCCTGCAAATGCCCATACAGGAGGCTAACACGGGTTCCAATCTTATTTGAGAAAAATCTGGCAATGAAAGATAATGGACAAAGTCTTTGGATTGATTTTATAAGAAAGTAAGAAGATAAGTTACATGCCAGCACAGTGTAAATGGAGGAGTATAACAGTGACATGAATTAATGATATCTAATGAAGTGCTAAGCACTGCCATTATCACTTCTTCCCAGCATGTCTTAAACAGCTGCAGCTGCTGCTGAAACAACTTGAAATACAGATTTTGTGAAGAGTGTAGAGATTGCACAAGATTTAACAATAAGCTGATTGTTTTTAAATTCTCTTTCAATTCCCCCATTACACAAATACACACTTCATTTTACTATTTGACAGTATATGTTCACTGAACTGTATCTCACAGGATAGATCACCCTCTGGGTTCTCCTGTCATAGCTCTGTATCAAGGGATAAATCACTGTGCTTTGAGGCCATGTTGAATGAATAAGCAGTACCTGTCTGAAAACTACCTGCATACCAATGTAAGTCCAGAGATCCCAAAGATTCTAAAGCTATATAGCTCCATTTATGCACAAACAATGAGACATGAAATCACACTGATAATATTAGTGTAATGATCTACTGGGGAAAACAAACAACAACAACAAAAAAAGACAAGGTATCAGATCCTGATATGATGTAAGAAGAAAGGGTTCATACCCTGCAATTAAATACTGCATGTAGTTTTACATGGAAACAAAACCCAATCCTGTGTTCCTACCCAATGTGTTGTGTAGGAATGGCAAGTTATTGTTGACACTTAAGTACAATTACAACACTTCTCACATATATAGAAGAAATTAAAAAAAAAAAAAGTAAAAAAATATTCATTGTTGTTAAGCTCTAAGGGTAATGCAGATCTTTTTGAATGACTTTAAATCAATTATGTAGATGAAATGGAGAGAGTTTAATTCTCTATAAACATTTCCAAACATGAGCATTATAATTACCTAATGGTTAATGTGATAAGTCCTAAATAATGGGGGAGAATGAAGATTTGAAATAATAGATCTAGGAATTAGTAAATCAGAGAACTATGCATGTACCAAGATAAGACTTACACTTTGTATTAGGAAAAATAGTTCATAGTGCATACTTATCCATTCCTGTAATCTGTTTTCTGATCTAGACAATTATAACAACAGAGTTGCTACAGGCTAACAAATCAGGATAAGACCCTGATCTACCAAAGCTGTATTTTATTTCTTTACATTTGAAGTTTTATGCTTCAATGTAATCTTATAAATTATTAAGTCTTAATGACTTTAACTGTGTACTCAAAGACACTGAAGATAGATAACCAGGTAAAAAGTTCTCATTAGGATTCTAAAATGTATGTTGTACCTGCAAGACATGTACATACCATAAAAAGTACAGTTTTGGTTCCATTTCAGAGTGAAAAATCTAAAATTTGTGATTGTGAATAAAAATAATATTTATTTATTTAATTTAACAATATAATAGTATGTTTCAGATCTTGCTAAAAATTTCTTAAAGATTTATTTCAATGAACATAAAAGAAATTACTATGTGATTTTTTTTTTTTAATGCACAGAAATAATGACTATTATTTTAATGAAAACTTTTATACACAGGTAAGGAAATACCCTTAAAGAGCAAGGGGATGCTTGAAGGTTTTGGTACTCAGATCTCTTCAGACTCACACTTAATTGATACCAAATGCTGGTATACTGAAATTACTGTGCTGATGACACTGAGGTAGTCCATCATCTCTAAGCAGAAGAGTTTAACTAGAGTGTAAATCTATCAGTACACTACTTCTGCTTTGGGTTTATATAACTTACTGAATTGTGAAAATAATGCAATAAACAAGGACAAGGACAACCATTTTGTATTAGATGACGACTGTGAAAGGCTAAGTTATTATTGCTTTAGGATGTTTTCAACTTTTCTAAGTAGTGTTGGAAATCTCAGGCAAAGATTTCTGTGAACAGCTCTTTAGGTAGTATCAATTCCTTGCACAGGAAAAATCTATGCACAGAAGTCTTGACACAGTACTTTGTATTTCTGTGATCAGGGTTCTTAGACTATCTAATGAAAAGCTCTGTAGCAACACTGTTTTATTGTATGATATACTTTTAGGCACTTGAATATGTTAGGTTCACAGATGAAAGAACTGTATAGATACTCAGAGTATAGTCTTTTGAAAACCCTCTTGCTGTAAGACATATACTTTCTCCCTTGTTCCTACATTTTTCATCTAGACCAAAATTGATTTTCAATAGGTCTGTGAATAGGTAAGTAGTCTGGTACTTCACATATCCTTTTTCATCATCTGCATAAAACTGTCTTTCTGCATTTTTATACCTCCATGCTTCACTGATGTGGCAAGCCTAAGCTTGCTATTCAAACCAGCTCTTCCTGCCTGTCCTGATTAGAGCACAGCCTCAGCACTTCCTCCTAGTTCAGAGAAATCTCCCTCTTCCTGACTGATACCTCATAATCCGGTGAGATTTCAGCTATACTTAGAGAAAGTAACAAATCTCATTCAATTATTTTCCTTATGGAAATGGAATTTCATCAAAAAGATTCTGGAATTACCCTGACAAGCTTTAACAGTGAGACTGCTAGTCCTTTAGTCAGTGTTGAAGTGTCTAGTCATGAGGACTAGGCATGTCCCTGTCCCAAAAAACATGTAACAGAGCTGCAAAAAAGAGGAAAAAAACACCAACATGTTTTCACTTTTCCATTCCATTTCAGGTTGATATTTTACTTTACATGTTTGGGGTTTTCTTGTTTGTTTTCAAAATAAGGACCTCTAAAAATCACTTTTTCTAGGACTTCAAAAATCAATTTACCTGGTATTTCTATTTAATATCTTTTTAAATTCTTAATTTTTTTTTTCTTAAACCTTGGAATCACAACTTACTTTATCAGTTAGAAAAACACAAGAATAAATCATTCACATATGTAGGATTCAAGTGTTTTCATCATTGTATACTTGCAAATTTCTTAGATTTGGTTCCAACTTCTACCAGAGAAAATGAGGAATTAAGCAAAAAGAACAGAAAAGGAAAGAACCATCTTTTCTTTCTGTGAGTTGCTGATGTTTTCTGCTTTCAGTAAAATTCAGAACCGGCCCAGGAATTTCCTGATTCAGTTAAATTCTAGGAAAAAATATATAGCTTTAATGTAGAGGTCAGAAATATCATTACCCAGAAAATATTTTGAGGGAGGAAACAGAAAGGCCTGTATGGATTATGTGTATATTTAACTTCTCTTCTTTTGTGAAACCTTTTCCTTTAACTTTAATTTCAGATAACTCTGGTTTAGGCGCAAAGAGTGAGATCTGAGCTTGTCCTAACCACACCCTGTATGCTGAGAATGAGAAACAATTCCCAGGAATATTCACATCGTCTTTTTGTGAAAAATAAGTTACATAAAAATGTATTAATTTATTAAGACTTCAAAAAATAAAGGTCATTGGCTCTAGAAAACCAGACAATTTGGTTGGATTTTATTTGCATGCTCTACCTGTAAGATACTTTGACTTAGAATTGCATACAAGATGGGAAGAACATGAAGAGTTATTAATTAGATTCTATTTTAATATTGATAAATTCAATTAAAATTAAAATTTAACTAGGCCTAAAGAATTAGGCTTAGGAATTCTTACATAGACTCGTCCATATACTTTCATGCCTCTTTGAGGCATAAAACTACTGTCCTGCCCAGGGTATTATATTTATAAGAATTCGTACTGTGAAAGGTTTTACCGATGACAGGACAGGAAAAGTGCTTACCTGTGTACGTTCCAGCTAAGCACGTCACATGATACTGTTTTACATTGTTGTGTTCATTGTGAATTTGCACTATGGTTCTTGTTTACTCTTAAAGATTACCTTGTGTGCAGTTATACTGAGGTGTACATACATTTAAAGATCAGTTCATTAAAAGATTAACTGAGTTAGTATTTCAATGACTCTGCCTTGGTACACAGCTTTTTCTTGTTCAGAAGGTTTTGTGTGTATGTGGGAATGAAAAATGTGACTTCTAGGTCCCTTTTCTTGTCTAATTTGTTTATTTTTGTCTAAGATACAGAGAGTCTCTAACTAGCACTTTGTAGAGCCCACATGATACCAAATACTTTCACAAGTGAAATGTCCAAGGAGAGAAAAAATACCTTTCTTCTACGCAAAGACTACCTGTTAAAAACTGTGAATCAAAATAAGATGGTTTGATGTATAGAATTAGAGTTAATCTGTATCTGCAACAAGGATTCTTTTAAAAAGTCCTATAATGTTTTTCCCTATGAATTAAAAAAAAGAAGTCTTTTAATAATATGTGAATACTCTAAATCATTTCCAGTCCTTTCCAAACACTACTAGAGGCAAATTAATAGATTTATAATCCCTCTTAACTATGATTATGTCTTTTGGTTCTTTTTCTGTATTTGAAGCACATTAAGCCTTTTCTTCTTAGAAGAAATTTACTGATTTCTATGCAAGTTATCAGCATGCAAAGTAGCCTTCCCACCTCATTTTCCATCATTTGGTTATATGTGATCTGAAAACAGCCCTTTTCTTCAGTGGATATTTCTGGTTTTAATTGCTAGGATAATTTTGGCAGTTCCAGTCTGTGGGCAAAGTTAAGTCAGGGCTCAGTTTTTTTAAGCATACTATTGTGGTGAAAATGTTCTATATGTAATACCTAGTCTCTATCAGTGTCTAAAAGCAGATGCTACTGGCTAAAGAAGAGCAGACTGAACAATTCATTCCCTCATGGCTTTTCTGTGATGGAAGTTTCTTTCTTTTCCATTGGATAATTTTTTTTAAAATTATTATTATTATGATTATTTTTCCATGAATGTTTTTACCACTTGCATTACCACAGTACAACTGCTGAAGGTTATCACATGTGTCTTTACCACAGAGTTGTTTTGGTTGGAATTATGACATGCATCATGACTAAATACCTGGATGTCCTCATTTATGACAGCACCTGAATTCATTCCTTATATGCTAGAGATGAAAAGTTTTGCACTAAGGAACAGGAGACAGAAGAGGTAATATGAGGTATGTAAAACTGCAATTTGTTTGTAGGCTCCCTCCTGTTCACAGGCATTAACTTTTTAAATCCTACAAGAAATAACCATTGAGCAATTGACTTCAAAGTCTCCAGGTGCAACAGCAACTTTTCTTGCTATAGCATTTCTTAGATTTTCTTCACCATTTCTACTGTGAGCGGAACAGCAGGTATCCTTTTTCTGTTCTCTGAAGCACACATGAATGCCTACCCACTGGCAGATAAAAGAAACTAAAGTCATAACTAACACATTTGTGTTCATTTTAAAGAAAATCAAATGAAATGAAAGCTCAAAACAGTAATTCAGAGGAAATGCTGGGCATGTTTTATTACAAAAAGAAGCACAGCATACCTTAATTAAACCCATCTAGAAAGAGACCAACCCATGAGAAAAAGAAAATTTTGTCTGGTTTCCATGCAAGTGGGAGACAGAATTTTCTGGAGGACCTAAATATGTGACTGCTACTGCCAGCCAAGCAATATTTAGAAGTCACAAAATATCTGACTTTTCTTTTGATTCCCAGCAGTGGCTGTAGATGGCTTTACAATGCAGTGTTGAAAGGTTAAGTCTAGGCATGTGTTTTACATTGCTCTTTTTTTCCTTATTTTTTCTTCATATTCCTCTCATGATCTAGGAATACCAAAATAGTGTTAATCAAGGCTTCATGACAGCTATGACTATCCTACTGGACCCAAAATTGCTTCTGAGCTTCTCAGTCTGGTTGTAGGATTTCCATATTCTCATTTGTCATTCAGTTGAAGCATTGTTTTGGGCTACAATTTTTCTACCTACCTGGGTTTCTGCAGATGCTTCCTCCAGTTCTGCAAATGTGTTTCACCCATTTCCTGTTCTTAGTGCTGGCCCTTTATATTTGTCAGTTCATTCTCTCAGATAAAATAAATGTTTTAAGAGCTTAATACTTCTTAATCTTTCACTCAATATTCCTTTTCAAAGCTTGTTCACATGTGTATAATCAAAGAGGAACATAAAGTATTTTGCAATGGACTTAGGTCTGAATTCAGATATTTTCATGCAGCAGGTTGTCACATATTAAGCCCGTTAACACAAAGAGCAGATCTAATTTTATTAGAAAATAAAGATCACTGAAGATATTACAATTCAGACTTTAAAATCTCATGGCCTTCTTTTGAAGCTTCTGCATTACCAAGTCATTCCTAAACTGATGTCTATAACCAAGACTGGCAATTATCAATAGTGTACGTGCCTTAGTAGTATATACACCATATATATTACTTAGACTGTTTTGCCAATATGCAACCCCCTGTCACTCCTACAGTTTTAATGTTATAATATATGCTGGCCTGTAAGAAGAAGTAATAGTCTTCTGGTTGCATTACTAGTTTTGTTGTAAAAAAATTTAACCATATATTATTGAGACTGGGTATTAGACTGAAATATTTGTTTCTTGAGAAAAGCACTTGCAACCTTTTCACATATTTTACATATACCATTCAGTCAGTGGTTTGCATTCAACTCTTCCTAACTATTGTGTGTAAAAATAACCCCACTTTTTATATACTCAGTTGCTACCTAGGTCGTGGTGATAATTTTGCAATTAAAGCATATGCAGGTAGCCTTCAGTGAGAAACAGATAGAAGGGCCATGCTGGAATGCAGGAAGGAAATGAAATATTTCTGATTTTGCTGGCTGCTTTGCTGGCTGCTTGTTTCGATGTTTTCTGATGACAGATGGCTATTACGTAGAACCTTGGGTTTAGGACAGGATTCCAAGTACTTGCACAAGCAATATGTTATCTTAAAAGCATATGATCATGAACAGTATGTCCAGAATTTCCACTTTGAGAAAGACTACGTGGTGCATGGAGTTTTCTCTCACACATGGACATCAAGATTACAGAGGACAACCAATATCTGGAAGCATGTTCCTACTTAATTTTAAAAACTCATAATCTCAGACTGCAAAAGATTTTTATTAATTAGTTTGAGATTGACAATCTATTATTGCAGAGGTAGTTACTTAGATTTTCAAAGGAATTAATATGACACTATATTTTTCTTGGTATATTGAAACAACAAATATTAACAATGTAATTGCAAATTTTGAATTGATAACCCATCCAAATTGCTATAGCACTTCAAATTACCACTGTTTAAGTGTTTCCTTCCAGTAGCTCAGAAGATAGTGTCTTTCTTGGTGCTGCACATGAATAACACGGATAGCTTCAGGAATGAAAGAGTAAAAAAAAAAAGGAATTGATCATGAGGTTAAAATAAGGCTTCTTGTAAAGACTGGATACTAAGCAATTATGATCACTTGCTTGGCATACAAGATAAATTCATCGTGATTTTGAGCTTTCTTTGAATTTCTGGTATTCAAGTTCATTTACAGACTCAGCCTTGTCATTTATCTCAAAAAGAAGAGGGAAAAAATATACTTCAGCATAACTGTAGATAATATTTAATGGATGAAATTTCATAAATGAAAAATATCTCTGTATCTGTAGTTATGTAGAATGGACCAGTAACGGATTAATTTGAAATCATGAGATGAGGATTCCAGTTATCTGCGTAGACGTAAGTAGTGTTTAATGGAAATGTTTTATGGACTGTGTGATAATAAGGTAATGGGTTTAAAATGAAGGTGGGTAGATTTAAATTGGGTATCAGGAAAAAAGTATTCACAGAGAAGGTGGTGAGGCACTGGAGCAGGTTGCCCAGAGAAGCTGTACATGCTCCATCCCTGGAAGTGTTCAAGGCCAGGCTGGATGAGGCTTTGAGCAACCTGGTCTAGTGGAAGGTGTCTCTGCCCATGGCAGAGGGGTTGGAACTAGATGATCTTTAAGGTCCCTTCCAACACAAACCATTTTGTGATTGTCCACACCTGTTGGTGTTGTGATGATGTTGTTTTGGCTTTTGTATGGTGAATTACTGATGTAAGTGAAGTTTGTGAAACCACATGTGCTATGAAAGATATTCCTGTCACCACATTGTAGACTATTTTGTTTCACAGAGATACAACCCAAGGCTGAATTTGATGCATTTGCATTATGATTTCTCATGATGGAAACTTATGTTGGTAAACGCCCTTCTCAGTCTTTTAGTCATATTATGGTTTTGGTGGCAGATGACACACTAAATGGAAAATTATTTATTGGTACGGTCTGTCCAGGCAGTGTCTGTGCATGGTTATATACTTATAGATGTTTTCTGGTTGAAACAGAGTTTTCAGGTAACTTGCTTCCACTTTTTTTTTTTTCTTTCTTTCCTTCCCTCATCCAAAAGCTATATATTACTCATAATGCATCTGTATGTATATAACAAGTCAGCCAGTTTACTATAGCAAGCTTGGAAGTAATGCTGTTGCTTTCTTCAGTACCTTTCTTGTTTCCTTTCCAGACTGAGGGATTGAGGTGTATGTTCACTGTGCTTTAATTCTTTCTTGCAGACCACTACAGCCTACTGAGAATGTTGAGAGGAGTTCATTCTCTAAATGTGGTTTCATGAAACTAAATCAGGTTGCAGGTGGTTCACACATAACAGACTGTAAAGAATGAAACCAACAAAACAAAAAATAACAACAAAAATACACAGGCAGTTTCTCAAATTGCAGTGAAAACAAACTACACCAGCAAAAGAGTGGGGGAAAACACTCCATCTGAATCACTCTTTCAATGTCTGTATTCTGTTAACATGTGGAAAGCTCAGACTGATACGTCCATTGTGTTGCAGATTTGTCATGGCTTAGTTTCTTGCAATGTGTGTGCCTGAGTGTTTTAATTAACTTCAAGCATGTAATTTAAAAGGTTACTGACTTCAGGAAAAAAGATTGTATTTCTCTTACAAAAATTCCAACATGCTTGGAAGTGCTTTTGTCCTTCATTAAGTGACATCATGCCTTGTGATATATTAAAAACTCTCCTGATTATACTTTACTAGGTTTATTTGTACTCTTTGATTGCAGAAGGTAATTTTTAAAGCAGAAAAGCAAAGCTGTTCTCTTAACCAAAAAAAAAACCACCTACAAACTAAACCATAAGAAACACCACTCCCTCCTGTCCCTCAGTGTCTTGTAGAATAAGAACTATGTGTGAGATTATTCAGTTTAGATATTATATTGTCGGTATTATCTGTACCTTTCCAGGCATCATCATGTTCTCCAGCTGATGGGATTTTTTTAGATGAAAGTTTCTTGCCATTGTGACATGAAAAAAAAAAAAGAACACATGTAGTTGATTATCTGAACATTGAGAAATCTTTTAAAAGAAGAAAGAGCAATAACTCTGTCAAAGCCACAATCCTGTAGAGGACCTGCATTTAGCTTCAAACATACTCAGAAAGCAAGAGGAAAAGAAGGAGGCGGAAAGGAAAGAGAAAACACAGAAAATGCTCATGCAGCTGATCATTGTTTCTGTATTCTTTCTTCCTGGCCTAAGGATTTCCTCATTGATGATTGCCCTGCACTCCACAGACTGAAGAGCATTTCTATGTGCAATATTTGTGAAATTTTGTAAGTACTTGAAGTAGGAACAGCTTCCTGTGTTATTTCTTCCTGCAGACTTTTGCCTTTTTTTAAATACAAGCTCAAGATTGACTGGAGTTTAATAGATGCATAGGACCTCTTAGTACATCCTCAAACTGAAGATTTGTCAGATCATGATTAATAAATATATTAGCGAAAATCAAATATAAAGAACTGCTTTTATTTCTTGTGGCATGGCATCATTCATATGAGATTATTTCTCTTTATTTGTAGATCTAGAACTCTGAATTTCTGTACAGCATCTGTCTACGTTAATTACAGGAACTCAACTTCACCTAAATCCACAAATGCAAAAATCCCCCAGAGAAGAGGAATTTTAACAAATGGCCTTAATTAAATGCTCACATCCCTTAGCCACGTACATACTCCTTTGCAAACAAAAGCATGAAATGGAAAGGATTTTTTAAATTGAAACTGGAAAAAGCCTTAATATTTGTTAGACTGTGAATTAATAATATCAGTGGAAATATCTTAAATAGATCCTAGTACTCACAGATGTTTTTTATATTATGATTTTGAAGCCAATGTGCAAAACTAGACTTAGTTATTAATACTCCATAGTAATAATGTCAGGAAGTCACATCCATCTTCTGCTAGCTTTACTGTGGTTCTGAAAATAGAACAAGCACATCATATTGATATAAAGTCAAGAGGGATTTGTTATTTTCTTATTACATGTTTAGCTGGTAAAACATGGAAAATTTAATATATCAGAAACTCTCTGGTCTACAAAATTTATAAATATTCTCCTTCTACTATCTCTGTTTATTATTGCAGAGTGATTTCATTAATCACCTAATGTACACCAGTTCCTCCTAAACATTAAGATATCTATACCAGATCAGAGATAGTCTAAAGTAAAAACCTGAAATGAGGAAAACGAGGATTCCATATCTTCAGCAAGAATTTTCTTTGTGCAAATCCTCTCCTTGCAGGCCAGAGAACCAAGAAGAGCTCAGGACATCTAGTAGAGAGGTAGGCAACTTTATTGTAAGGAGCCTGCCTAGCTATTTCTGAGATACACATCTACTAACTAAAGAGATAAGAATTGGATCTTCATCTTGCTGTTAGTGTCTTGGCTAATGCCATCTCTTGCACAGATGGCAAACTAAGATTAAATGTTAAAGGTCAAATTAGGATAATATGATGGTTAGTTAAATTCTCTTGTGTTTTTCAAAAATATCTTCACATTTCTGAAACGTTCCTGGAAATACATTTCTTTCTTTTTTTCTTAGCACCAATTACTGATTTTTATTTCCATGAATATTTTGGTCTTTTTTCTGTATTCTTACCATAAACACTCACAAAACCTGAGAAGAGTCTGTGTCTTAGAGATCTGTTTCAAACTGTCTGCAGACTTTATCTCTTTCTGTAAGAGAAGGTAACTTCATGAAGAGAACATCTATCTATAATGGCTAAGGAGGAACAGTAATGGGCAAGGTTTCAGGCTGTCAGGTGTTTCTTTAGGAAACAAATAGAAGTTATCAATTTCAGCATAAGTACAAGCTGATATACAAGAATGATTCTCAGGTTATTTTATGCCTTTTTTTTTTTAACGACGGAAAAGTCTGTGAAACAGAAAGGTCTGTTTCACACGTCTAAGAGGTAAGTGATCATGTCTTGTGAATTAAAAAAAGAAGGAAGTCTTTTGCAATCTGAAGTGGTTTGCATTTTTCACCTTTGAAATGAGTAATAGACATATGTAGTGTATTAGGCATTCCCTGTGCAGTGAAGTGTGGAAGAGGGAAACAGGGAGACTTTCGCCCTCCTGATACCAACGTTATGTGACTAACTGGATTACGTGAGTACAAGGGAGAAAGTGTCTGAGCCACTAGTGAGAACTGGGAGAAATCTTTGACTTCCTTAATACATACCATATATACCAACCTTAAATAAAATTCTGTGACTTCATGGAGTCTGTAATGTAGATAATTCTCAAATGCTCATTTTGGTAGATTTAGGATTCTTGCATTCTTTAGGAGCAGAATTTGCTCTTCCCATTAATGTCAACTTTAGGCATAACTGCCTAGACTAATTCTACAGTGTGTGTTTTCCAAGTGGCAACTGATTGCCAGTGGCAAAGTAGCAAATGACTGCATAATGTAATTCCAAAACAAAGATGTTAGTCTGCTCATCTCTGAAAAATGTGACAATATTTGTCACTTGTAATACTGAAGATATTTTTTCCATAAAGAAATTTGTTGTTAAAAATGAGAGACACTGCAGATACTTTCAATCGTCTGGGCCACCATTAAATGAATTTCCAACTATCATCCTTCTGTTTTCAAAGGTCAGAGTATGACTCATCTTTGCTATTCCATTAATATTATACCATGTGGTATTATTAAGTAGTGTTATGCTTGTTCATTCTTTGTTATGTTATATTGGACAGGTGTTCGTTATGTTACATGTTAACTAAGATTCTTTTCACAAAGCAGGCAAATATGGGGCCCTGCAGGCATAGATACTATGAAATAGTGTATGCCAGGGCACTTGTGTTGATATATACTCTATAAATTGTATGTAAAATAAGGAGTCAGTACTAGCTCTATCTTTTAATAATTAAAAGGTTGGGATTTGGGAAATTTGTCTATGATAATGTTATCTTCTAATTTGCTTGAATGCACTTGCAATACAAGTAGTATATGTTGTACTGGACATTTAATTTTCATGCCGTTTTGAATATCAGTATTTCTTAATGTTTGGGATGTTAGTTCTAGTAAAGAAGAATCTGAAAAACTTGTTTTTATGTTCAATCAGATACATTCTTGAAAAAAATTTCTACTGTGGAGTGAGCAGAGATCTTCTGCACAGAAAAAGTTAAGTTTTGTTTTTTTAAAAAAAGGGTCTTACCTATTTAAATTCCTAAAATGTATAAGCTTTTAAAAATATATAAAAATTAGTATATTTAAGGTCTAAATTTTATCTCTTACTTTCAACTACCAATGAAGTTGCTGGCTTTCCATGCTGAAAAGTAATGGCTGGGCTAAATATTGGCATGGACCTTTTATATTGTGTGTTTGAATGCTTCATTCAATCTTGAAGTGAACATGCACATAAACTGTTAGTCTCAATACCCATAGAAACTACAGTTCTTTAAAATGTTTGAGAACTCTAGACAGGAAGGGACAGAGTGTCAGGGGTGGGGAATTTTTTAAACAAAAAAGGAACAGTTTTGCAGTTAGTTCTTCACATATTGAAGATAAAAGCTCTGTGCCACTCTTAGACCATTAACAGGCTGTCTGCATTTAGTCTTGTAGACATGTCTACTGTCTGTCTTTCTTTCTTTTTTTTTTTTTTTCATGCCTCTCTAAAGTCCTTCAAAAATGGTTGGACTTTTTCATCCTTCAAGCTAAAGAATATTTTTCCTGATGAGTAATCCCATTTTATTCAAATGAAATATAGTGGAATTGTAGATGATACAATGGTATCAGTGACCAGCCTATTGTTTCTTTTCTTTTTTCTTTTTTTTTTTTTTTAACTAAACTGCATTAACTAACAGAAAAGAAGTGGAAAAAATGTGAATAACTAAGTAATAAGCCTTACTGAGTCCTTCCCTAAGGGCTCAGCAGCCTGAACCCTTCCATAAATTACCTTCCATTCCTGTTTTCTGACTCTTGCAATTGCTAATCACTACTGCAGTACTTCAATACTAGTATTTTCAGACTACAGTCCCAAAACCATGAGGATTTTTCCATGCTCTGCAGTTTCCACTGGTGTCAAGACTAAAAAAAGGAATTGTTTTCATTTGTAGCCTCAGTGGATTAAAGCTCTTGAAAAGTTTTTTGGTTCTTTTTTTTACTTTCTTTGTGATTTATGTGTTATGATTCATGCCTTCATGAATTTATTTTGCAATCATTCATAAGCAAAACCAACTTTACTTGACAAATTGGGCTATTCTATAAAATTTTAAATGTATTTAAAGCTGCCATCATCAACAGCAGAGAAAATACAGGAGATTAACTTTATATTGTTTTCAATATTTTTTTTAAGAGGTACATGAGGATTTATTTTCTGATTTTCTTGTCATCGTGAAACTTGAACAAAATTCTGGTTTATATTATGTACTTATTTCCCTAGTGATTGTCATGGAAATTGTTAAGAGTTAGGTGTTGAACAACATGAGTAGAAGTGTCATGATCAGGTTCACAATAAGCATTTTCAATGTCATCAATTAAAATTTGCTTAACCTTTCTAAACCATCTGCAAAACAGGACTTTCATTTTTATATGTTTAGAAATAATCTCAAAAAATAATTAATTCTGAGCAGACTTCAGGAAATGTACACTTTGTAACATGAAAAAACAGAGTAAACAGGAAAAAAAAAAGAGAGAGAAGAGAGTAATTTGGTATTTTTTCAGAGCCATTGACCTTTCAATTACATTAGAAAACGTAAAGAAAACAAGTACACGAAAAAAAATCACTCTCCAGCCATAAGAACAAGCCTATCCTAATTTCCTGTTTACAAAACCTTTTTTTTTTTCCAACTCCTTTATATCGCATTTGAGTTAATCGATGTCAATTTTCCTTCCAGTGCTCAAAATTTTATAATCAAAATTTAAAAGTCCCCTGTTAAATAGAAGAAAGTCAAAAACTACCACTACCATCCACAATGCCTGTTTTTATTTCCCATAAGTCATTACTAAAAACACTGCTGTTACTGTCATTGATTGTTTGATTTATACATCTGCAGTTTGAAACATCCTGCAACTGAAAGGTGAAGAGTACTTTTTATCAGTTCTCATGCACAAGGATTCAGAGCTGGTATGTGGAATTGATATATTAGTCAAACCTCTCCTTAATTTTTTTGTTTGTTTGTTTTGCATTGTAACTTCTTCAGACTGAAAACGGACTTCTAGATAAAATGTAATTTGTAACCTAATGAAGAATTGAAAAGATTGTTAATTTTCACATCCAGCTTGTAATTTCCAATAACACTGTTTTCATGTAACCACAAGGAACATACTTAATAATTTCCAGTATTTGGTTTGATCAGAATTGTCTTAATCATTAGTGAAATGAAAGCCTAAATATTACTCCCTCTATATTGATTACACTTTTCTGATATAAAATTCTTTCAAATAGGTAAGATAAATCTCATCTAATTTAGATAATTTTAAAGCAGTGTACTTCATTTTAGTCAACATTCTAGTCAATTCAGAGATGGGCTTTTGGGACAGTTCCTCTCTTTGACCTATTTCAGATATCTACCGTGAAATCATATGGGAGACATGCTTATTTTTCTCATTAATGCGGGAGGAGGGGCAGGTTAGCTTTTTGATACATACATATCTCTCTGATTACAGAGGTATCACCTCAGTCATTCACCTCAGTCAGTAGGGTTATGTTCATGTTTCTTCAGAACACGCTAGGAACATTCCTGTTCTAGATGGGGAGCACAGTATCTCATATACTTTTCTAAACACGGTCTAATGTAGGGCTCCAATGACAGAGTTTTACTTTGTGCTTGGTGGCTTACCAAATTCCTTAAGGCTGTTGAGCATGGTGAAGAATAAAACTTACTACCCAACCTATGCTATCCCCCTTTCTCAGTCTTGGCTGCAGCTCTGGCTTCCAAAGAGGGTAAGTTAACCATCTGCTGGCAGTGGGTCCCTAGAAAGAATTCAGACAGTTCACAGATCAGTACTCTTGACTATGAATCTTTAGGTGCCTATTTTTGCATAGTTCTTTCTTTTCCTTAGGAATTATTTCATTTCACAAAGAAAACCTTATTTTCCAGAATAGCTTCAGAATATCCCCCACAAAATGTTGCTCTGAACCACGGGTGAGGTAATTTTTCAAAGTCATCTCTGAGTAGGCCACACAGACATTAATGAATTCAATGTACCGTTCTTCAGTTTCACTTATCACAAAATCATGGCACTTCTAATCTCTGCTCCTAAATCTGCATTCACAAAAAATACTGAGTTAATGGAATAAAGAAAGAATTATTATGGTTCTGGCTGCAGATAATGGAGTCAATTAACATTGTGCCAGTAGGAGCAGAGGATAGCTCTGAATCTGTTAAAGTGTACATAAACTACCCTGCTTACTTGAAAAACAGAACAACAAAAACCCGCTAGTATTTCAGTAGAGGGATGGCGCCAGTTTTCAAGTTGTTTAACTCTAATGATGCATGCTCAGTAAACACTACTATGCTGTGACACTTCACAGATCGTTTTTAAATGCCTTCTGAAATGAAGAATAATTAACTTTTGGAAAACTGGATATTGCACAGAATATGCTCTGTCTTTTATACTCAGATGTGGGGATGCCAAAAGAGATCTTCAAGAATTCCAGATATGAAAGGAGCATTTTAATTTTCACACTGATTGTTAATAATAACCTCTGGGTTCTTGTACAATATCACAACACATACCTCCACTGGAGAAATAACCCTTATAAACAAGACAAATATTACTGCTATTTGAAACTTCAATTTTACTATTATCAATTATAAAACACAAAAGTACTTAGAGTTTTTGGAAAGTGGACAGGAATAGGATGTGCCTTTTAAGAACCAGGTTATTTGCAGTATCCACAAGAAGGATTTATTATTTTAGGATTGAAAAATTGCTGTGTATCTGTAGCATGGGTATTTCCCCAGCATAACTGAGACAACTTCCAGTACTTCTGGGAAAAAGCTAAGATAGTTTTAAGGGATACATCTTATTTATATTTACATGCCAAAAATGTAACTGTCTACATATGAGCCAGTCATATTTTCTTGTATAAAATGAAAGATTTATTCTGACCTAGAATTTTTCAATTAGATTAATTTCTAGTCCATTTCTGTGGCCAGGAAAGAAAGCAGTAGCTGATACATATGAAATTCTGATAAGTGGATTTACCTTGGATAATATGTTGTCATTTGTATTGGTATCCCTGAACAGAGAAATGTACTTACATATTCAACATCTATTTTTGGTGTGGAAGCAGCCTACATAATTTTAAGACTACACAAATACAATTAAATTAAGATCTTAATAATTTAAAGTGCCAGGAATATAAGATTTAAAAGAAGCTTAAAATATGGGACTGAACATTCAATCAATTTGTGTTTATTTATTACTAATTTTAATATATCTTGAATTTATTTGTTACTCTTTTAAACATATTTAGTATTTATTGTTCATTTCATATTAACATGTCAAACACCTCAATAGTGTGAAGTCTCTCCTTAGTAATCTATTATGTTTACCAAGTAATTGGAATCCTTCAAAATTCTTAAACTCAAGCTCACATCTTTCTTCTTTATTGATAGTTACATGGTAAATATTTGAATTATAAAGTATTACTTTTGAAGGAACAAATTATTTCTACATTAAAGTTTAAAGGACATTTAATTTCTCCCTTTTACTGTTGTTTATAATATTGATACTTTTTCTGGCAACTGAAGTCTTTACATTAATTTCAGTGATGTCATTAAAAGCTGATTATTTTTATTTGTGCCTTAATTACCAGTGCACTTACTCTCACAATCCAGAATGGATGATGAAATAAAATGACTTTGTATATGCAGAATCTGTTATAATTTATATACATGCATATATAAATACATGGAATTTTTGAAGAGGTTTCTTTACAAAACAGAGGATTTAAAATGAGAACAAAGATAACTGGGCAGTAAATTTCCACATTTATTTTTATTTAAGGAATTAGACATAGGCAAGTCACCTAACAGAAAAAAATATTCCATTATGAAATCATAGTTATTTGTATGTTAGTTTCTTATATGCATTAACACAACCAAAAGTTTCTTAATTCTGAAAGTAACTGATGTAATATATAATAGAACCCTATCCTCAGGGCAAAATAAAGAGCACCACTCCTATCCACCATGAAAGCTTTGATATTAATTGAATTTAAGTGCACCCATAGATCTTGTATTGTGGGGAAAGAGACTGAAAAGTGATCAATATTGGAAGTGATTCCTTATTTTCCTTGAGGATAGTTAAAAATAAAACATTTCTATGACAACTTTAATGAATTAAGTAGAAATAAAATGCAAAGCTTTTGCTTGATATTCTAAACGTATTCTTTCTAAAACCAGCAAATTATGTTAAGTGTACAATTTCATAAGCATTAAAATACTCTAGGATTAAGACTGATTAATTCTTAATCCTACTGTGGTGAGGCAGTATACCATTGATTGTGCTGAGAAGGTTGTATATATTTACCATATTTATTATCACTAATTATTCAACTGTCTTCAAAAGTATTTCAGGCATTTCAATAAACCCTGATGGAATGAAAAAGATGAAGAAATCATGTAATCATACAATCATAGAATGGTTTGTGTTGGAAGGGATGTTAAAGACCATCTAGTTCCAACCCCCCTGCCGTGGGCAGGGACATCTTCCACTAGACCAGGTTGCTCAAAGCCACATCCAGCCTGGCCTTGAAGACAGACAGGGGTGGGGCATCCACCACTTCTCTGGGGAACCAGTTCCACTGCCTCACCACCCTCTCCATGAAGGATTTTTTCTTGATACCTAATCTAAATCTACCCACTTTCAGCTTAAACACATTACACATTCCCCTTTGTCCTGTCACTACAGGCCCTTGTAAAAAGTCCCCCTCCCAGCTTCCTTGTAGCCCCTTCAGGTACTGGAAGGCTGCAATAAGGTCTCTTCAGAGCCTCCTCTTCTCCAGGCTGAATAAGCCCAACTCTCTCAGTCTTTCATCATAGGAGAAGTGCTCCAGCCCTCTGATCATCTTTGTGGCCCTCCTTTAAAGTGGGGTTCCCAGAGCTGGACACAGTGCTCCAGATGATGTCTGAGCAGAGTATAGGGGGAGAATCATCTCCTTCAACCTGCTGGTCATAATTTTATGTGGCCCTGGGTGTGGTCGGGCTGCCAGCACCCATTAGCAGCTCATGCTGATCTGCTCATCAACTAACACCCCATGATGGGTGTTACCTTGACTGGAGGCCAGGTGCACATCAAGCTGGCCCATCACTCCCCCTGCTCAGCTGGAGAGGGGAAAGGAAAATACAGTGAAAAGCTTGCAGCTTGATACAAGGACAGGGAGAGGTCATTCAGCAATTATGGACAAAACAGAGTCAGCTTGGGGAAAAAGAAAATCATCAATCAAATTAGAGCAAAAAGAGAATTAAACCCAGATCTTAAAAAAATCTTTCTCCTACCCCTCCTTTCTTCCTGGGCTCAAATTCATTCCTACTTTTCTCTAGCTCCTTCCCCTGTAGAGGACAAGGAGATGGGTAATGGAGGGTATGGTCAGTTCTTCACACATTGCATCTGACACTGAGAGTAATAACTTCTCACACTTTTCTCCTGCTCCAGTATGGTGTCCCTCCTGGGGAAGACAGTCTTCCACAAAATTCTTCAGTGTGAGTCCTTCTCACGGGCTGCGAGTGTGGGTTCTTTCCATGGAGTGCAGTGCTTCAGGAACAGAGTACTCCAGCATGGGCCTTCCATAGGGTCACAGGTCCCACCAGATAACTTCCTCCATCATGGGCTCCTCTCTCAACAGGTCACAGGTCCTGCCAGGAGCCTGCTTCAGTAGGGGCTTCCCACGAGGTCACAGTCTTCTTTCAGGCAATCATCTGCTTCAGCATGATGTCCTCCACGGGCTGCAGGGTGTATATCTGCTCCGCTGTTAACATCCATAGGCTGCAGGGGCACAGACTGCCTCACCGTGGACTTCACCATGGGCTGCAGGGCAATTTCTGCTCTGGCACCTGGAACACCTCCTCCCCCTCCTTCTCCACTGACCTTGGTGTCTGCAGGGTTCTCGTTTTCTCACATCTTGCTCTTTCTCTAAAACCTAGCCTCTTCTGGCTTTTTTTTTTTCCCTATTAAAGATGTTGTCACAGAGGTGTTACAGCTGCTGCTGATTGTCTTAGACTTGGCCAGTAGCAAGTCTGCCTTGAAGTTGGCTGGCTCTATCAGACATAGGTATCCACACCTGTACACATCCCCCCTCTCCCCCCAACAAAACCATACCATCCCAAGATGAATACACACCCTCAAGTCCTTCTCCTCAGGACTGCTCTCAATCCATTCTCTGCCCAGCCTGTATTTGTGCTTGGGATTGCCCAGACCCAGTAATACTACTTTTTCTTTTGTTTTTGTTAACAGGAATAAATCACATATTACCATCTTTACAGTTATCCTTTATGGATTTTTATCAAAATTGCATGTCCACTTTCCTTAGAATTAGCAGACCACTTGCTCAAAACCATTTTTCTGAAGATGTGGCTTTCTCCAGTCATTAGTATTAATTTTCTTATTTTCTTTTTTTCACTCCCTGAAGGTTGTTTTTTTCCTTTTTATATTTTTCTTTTTTTTTTTTCAGGTGTACATCACTGTATTTCCAGAGTCATTCTATTCTTCACTGCCACATTTTATCAACTGTTTTTCATTTACTAAGCAATATAAACCTCACTCTGATTTTTCTTTCTTTCCTTTCTAGATTAGAAGAGAATGACCTTATGTCATGGCTAGCTTTTGCAGTGCCCAAATCAAGCAGGTGGTGTCATAAAGACTCAAACCATGTGCCACATTTCCCTACTGTAATATCTTCTCAAGAAATCCTTTCTCCCAAGTCTCTCTCTTCCCTACTGCAGTCTTTCCTTATCCACCCACTTGCAGAAATTGTGATTGTTTAACCATATCTGATTGGAAGTACACATACACTACAAACCCTTGGGGAGCCTAAGAATTACTTCTGCATCCCAGTTATTAGCAAGTCAAATGAATTGCTTGGGCACTAGCCAAGTCTCTTTGAGCATATGCTGCATGAGGGTTTTTTAGATAATATTTTACTCTTAGTAAACTTATCTACCTGGGGATGTGCAAGGAGGTTAGCTCACAATATTGAAGGGGCAATTTAAAGTATTGAAATAAAATTAAACAAAAAAGTGGGTTCACTCACTTTAAAGTCAACAATTTTAATAGTCTTTAAAATCTAACTAAGCATCCATAAAAAGGTCCTGGTTAAAAAATCCATTTCAAGAGATAGATTATACTAATTTTAACTTTATAGTTAATCTTTCTTTACAAAGGTGGCAGTATATTGTGCAGAATTCATAAAGCAATTTCATTTCACAAACTTTAATTTGGTTGTAATTTATGGAGGAAACAATAAAGAAGCAGATGGCTAGAGATTAATTAAGTGCGATGCCAGCTTTAATAACATCAGTCACTTATTGGGTTTTTGTTGTTCCTTGCATTTTTCCCAACATTTGTTCATTTCACTTTGTTGAGGAGTTCTATATGTTTCTGAGTCACACTCAGCTTAGCATGAGCAGCTCTAGCACTTCCTTTGAAATAAAGAAGGAAATCTGCTTACAAATGTATGGAAGGCATAAAGGATATTCAATGTACTAAAAAAGTTAAGTTAAAGAAGAATATGGCTTAAACTAACAGTGTTGATTAAAATCTAGAATTCCCACTTTTAATGCTACCTGAATTCCTTCTACTTTATTGATTTATTACAGTATAGACAATAACAGACGTATTTTGAAATGTACTACTTAGGTTTTTCAGGATAACATTTGACTCACACAATATTTATTACCCAAAGGTTTCAACTCACTCAAGTCAGCCATCCAAAATTTAGTAAAAAGAGGAAGATAAACATCTCCACTTACATACTTCTAATCTAATAGATCACCTTATAGCAATTCCCAGTTTTTTCCACTGAATATGGAAGAAGTCTCAAATAAATAGAAGACTATGAAAAGCCTTCATAAATCACTGAAATCTATGATCTTTAAGAGAAAAGATGGGCCTGTTTATTCTTAAAACAAATATCTCTCCTGGACTTAGTCCGACATTTAAAAGTAGTGATATCTGCACGTATTCTGAACTTCAAAAGAAAACAGGAAAGGTCACACTTCTTTAGAACACTAAAAGACCATCCAGAATATTTTTTGCTATTCAATTTCATTAAATAAAGGAAAAATTATCTGTGAAAAAGACATAAAAAGCAAATGGAAACAAACATAGGATAATTTCACCTATATTAGCTTTCTGGGAAGTGACCATGCAGTGATATACTCCCAGAAACATGCCTGGGCTTGATTTGGGAAGGAGGAGCAAAAGTCCAGGACAGACAATAGTTCAGTGATTCATCATGTGATTTTTTTCTTTGACCTTTTTTATATATCAAGATAAACACAGCTTTATATATATGGATAGATATTAGGTAAAAATTGACATATATATGTAATAAAATATAGATATTATAATACAGATTACATTATTTCTAAGAAAACAAAGAAGGAAAAATGTAGAACTCTTTCAGAACTTCCTAGAAATATTTCACAATTTGGAAAAGAATATCTCATGATACACTTACTGATTTCTCATAAACTGACTTCTTAGTAACCCAAGATGTTCTCAGGATCCACTAGCCCAAGACTCCTTCCTACTTTTCAAGTGACCTGACATATAGTTAAATGAGTGACTAGGGTAGAATAAGGGCAGTGGAGTAGGAATCATGTCTTCATTTATACACCTCTATTTAGTGCATGTGAGCTACTGTCAAAGCTCTCAGTGTTGACAAAGAAGTTCAAATAATCATATATATCCTAGAGTTGTTCAATTTACCTGAGGGTGAAAGCTTAAAATAGACCAGTTGAATGTTTTTTAGACATTGCAATCTAGTAGCACATGAGACCTTGAAAAATCATAGAATCACAGAATGGTTTGGGTTGGAAGGGACCTTAGAGATCATCGAGTTCCAACCCCCCTGCCATGGGCAGGGACACTTTCCACTAGACCAGGTTGCTCAAAGCCTCATCCAGCCTGGCCTTGAAGACATCCAGGGATGGGGCATCCACAACTTCTCTGAGCAACCTGTTCCAGTGCTTCACCACCCTTTCCGTGAAGAATTTCTTCCTGCTATGTAATCTAACCTTCCCCTTTTTCAATTTAAACCCATTACCCCTTGTCCTGTCACTACAGGCCCTTGTAAAAAGTCCTATAATAATAAATAGTTGAATTTAGTTGAAAATAGTTGTTGTCTTACTTTTTGCTTTGGAAAAAATTTCTGTATCACATGGTTTGAGCCATTTGGAAAATATTTATGGATTTATCAGATTGAAACAAAACATGGTCTCATGTTTTGGGGGTTTTGGTGGGATTTTTGGTGTGCATATTTGGTTTTGGTTTAGTTTCTTTCCTTCTTTTGGAATAAACAACAAAAAATCTAACTGAAGTAGAATCCAGAAGACTTCCAGAGGATAAATACTGGTATGAAGTAACAATTAACTAACAATAATTGTGACAGTGTGCTTTTTTTACACAATAATTTAATGGATAAATTTAACATCTAAGTTGTGGAAAAAGCAAGATAAAACACACACATACACACACACATATATATTTATAAATGTGCTTTGTAAGCTGAAAACTCTTTGAATATTTTTTTTAATTTATAGAGCTACTTGATTTGGAAAACTTACTTCAACTCAAATATTGTAAATATTTACTATGGGGAGATACGTTATTGGAGAATATAAACAATTTCATAGCTGAAAAAATGCTTCAATGTAAATTAAAATCTGTCTTTCTGTAAGGGAACCATATTTCATTAATAACTTACCCGGTTTTGTAAAGTAAAAACGTGAAATTAGTCCATTATAGTTACATGTCTCTGAGCTATGAGAAACACATGAACAGAGTGTAGTTTTCAAGTGAGAGTCTGGATTCTCATTAAAAATTGACAAAAAGAGCAAGGCAGAATTAGAAATTATTGACAGATTTTTCTTTATTCCTTTGTATTTGAATTTCCAAATAGAATTTTTGAGGTAAACTTTGGTGACAGTGTGATCAAATATATATTTTGTGTTTAAGATTAATTACAAAATAGTAAAAAATGTAAAGTTGTGGAAGCTTCATTTCATTCAGATATTCACTGCGAGTCTTGGATTTTTATTCATGTGGCTGACCTATGTTGAATTCTGTCATGGTATGTTTGAGTGGTATGTTTTGTGTAGTTTTTATAGTTAAGCTAAAGTTAGATTGTGTATTTGTCTCCTCAGTGGGAGAGGTAATCTTAAAATACAAAACAGATGAATTAACAGTTTAATTAGCAAGTATGTCAATGCTTTACTTTCAGTGGAACCCACAAAAAACCTGCTAATATGTATTCAATATCTTCTCCTGCAATTTTTCCTTACTTCTAAGGTTATTTCAAAGGATTTCACAAGGTGAAATCCAGCAGTGCATGAAGAAAAAAAGAAAAGAAAAAGTCACTAGTATTTTATTTTTACTAAAAAATTCTTGAAAAAAAACATAACTTACTGCCATAGTTCCACATAAAAGATGTTTCATATTGTAGATTTAATTGCTAAGAATCTATTCATTACTATGTCTCATTTTATTTTTTTTTTTTTTTTAACTCCTGCTAAAACAATAGTGGACCGGGTAAAAAAATCATAGATGTATTTCTTAAATTCATAATGTGGAAGGCATTTTATGGGTCATGGCTTTGAATGTTTCAAACAAAAATTTAAAAACTTTTGTTTGCTTAATGAGTACCTGTTCTATAGCACAAAACAGGACATCATCATATGAGTAAATTAGGAAGCTTCAAATATATCTAATGAAATTCAGTCCTGTGGATAGGACTGGTTAAAACCCAATCTTTACACTTTTGGAATGAATGACCTAGATCAGTAGAAGACAAAGTCTAGGATTAGTTGATTGATGTACTCTAGTTTCATTTCCTATATGTACAAAAATTTTATGTGCTTTTGTCATCTGTGTGGCTAATTTTAACAGGTTTTTTTTGGAGGTTGGAGTGAGTTTGGGGCATCTAGTTGGTGAACGCATTTAGAAAATGAGCAATTCTGTAATAGTTCACTTCATAACCTTTCTATTTTCTTCTTGATAACTATGGGATACTTATAGTCGTCTTTTTTTTTTTTTTTTTTTTTTCCCCTGCAGGATTAAGACAAGATCCAAGATGGTTGAAGTTTTGATATAGGTCTCCCTAAACCTTCTCCTTAAGATAAACTTCAGAAAGAAAGCCAAAGAGGGCTTTCTGAGCTATAAAAGTCATGTTTTATTAGAAAATTAACTAGAATAATGTATTTATTTTGAAATATAAGCCAAAGTGATTAAAAAAAGACATAACAGAGACAAAATGGACACATAAGGAAATATCTCAATGTACACTGTTGTCCTTCCAGACTGAGACTTACATTCACATACAGTTGTTGTCAGCTCAGCAGCTCCCCAGGTTCCTATGGACTTTGCCATTAGAAGTATTGAATGGGCTGTAAGCCCTTGATTCTTCCCATATATTTGATAAACATTCACTCTCTGCTTCCTCCTCTTTCTGCACTTCCATAAAATCTGGAAACTTTTTTCTGAGCTTGCTGAGTCATTACCAAAGGCAAACACAATATTACCTTCTCTCCAATATTCCCACCGCACTCAGTCACAGAGCTTTTAAGTGAGGATAACATATAAGATGGGAGAAAGTAGGTAAGAGGTGTTATATTCATACCAAAGGATAAAAATTTCTTCTTCACAAGAAGTTGGGAGGGGACCCAGCCCAGAAAACTGACCCAAATGGACCAAAGGGACATTTAATGCCATCAAACATCATGTTTGGTCTGTAAGTTGGAGGAGTTAGCCGGGAGGGAAATCACTGCTTGGGGACTACCTGGGTGTTGATTGGCCGGTGGTCAGCAGTTGTATAATTTGGTTTTCCTTCTCTTTTTTTCTTTTTTTCAAATTATGTATTATTTTCATTAGTAGTAATAGTAGTATTTGAACTACATTTTAGTAGTGGTATCAATATTTTATTTAATTTATTTTCAATTATTTAACTGTTCCTATGTCAACACACAGGTTTTAACCCACAGGTTTTCTTATCTTTTTCCTCAAATTCTCTCCTCCATCCCACTGTGGGAGGAGGAAGGTGAGTGAGCGGCTGTGTGGTCTTTATTTGCTAACTGGTTCTAAACCATGACAAAAGCAAGAATAAATTTCTTCTTTGTGCCATCTCCAGGCAGAAGAAACCCATCTTCTTCAATGTCTCCTTGTGTGCCTTGTGCTTCAGGTGATCGAAATGGCACTCTTACAGACCCTTCAAATTTGTTGGCACTGCCCTCGACCTGGGGTCTTAAATCTGGGCATAGATGGACACTTCAGCCTCCCAGGGAGGAGAATCACTCTTCTCAGCCTACTCTTGCTGAGGCGAAACTTCACACCTGGAGGCCCACTCCTACCACGTTTATCTTACGGGTCAGACTACCCTGGCACACCCAGGTCCATTCCTGCAGCTAAAACTATGCCCTTTTACATATGAACTATCTTGTGACCAGGTTATCTTATTTAAATTTAACATTTATTCGCCCTACTCTGGGTAAGCATGAAATAAATCACTAGAATATGTTCATTAAATCTCACTGGGAAAATTGTGAGAATAGCTTGAACAAATGAAAAGCAATGACATCTGCCTCTAGCTCCAATATAAAAATATAACCACTATTCTTAATAGAACAGAGGTATCATCAAAGTATTAAAAATTATCTAACTGTACATTTATTTTGAGAAATTTCTTAAATAAAGATCTGTAAGAACATTCTTAGCCATTTTTTACTTAGTGCTTAATGATCCCAGGGATAGTACCTGATTAATACATTTCTTTCATTGACTTAGATACGTTAAGAAAGAACAAAGAAAGAATTTCTGTCAATTTGAGTGACATTTGTATGCATTATACAGAAAATTGTTCATTCAGGTGTATAATACATAATAAGTATTAGAACGTTTACTGAAATTTTACCTTTCAGATATAAAATTGATACACTGTAATTGGGAATTAGAGGGAAAAGTTTCAACACATGCTCTGTAGTAGAAATTTGTTTTCTATTTTATAAATGAAAAGGGTAAAATAAAAAATGTGTGTAATGTGGGTTATGATGACATGCTGAAAATACTAATAAAATTCTCAGTTACATTATATAATAACAGTAAGAATGTCTCTATCTTGCCTACATGAATGCTGTCAACTGGTCACAAAAGCTGAGGAATTCTGTTATCACCGTATATTGGAAAGTCTTCCTATAAAAGATTATACTTCTGAAATAGCGGATGACGGTCCTCTTGAGATAGGATACATCCTCTGAATATGGCCAATTCTTTGTTTACAAATCATCTGTGGAAATGAATCAGCTGTTTTGTATTATCATGTGCTACAGAACCAATGTTGTTGAAATTAATGAATTTACTTTCAGAGAAAGTCATAAGAGAAAGAACTGGTGTACACTAGTTTCCTGCATGCTAAACCTATATTACCTGCCTGCTACAAGGTCAGAAACCACAGTCTTAATGACAGATTTTCTGCCCTTCTTTAACCTAAATACAGAATAGCACCTTGATCTGCTCACTGACTTTTGACTATGAGCTATGAAATCATGCCATATTTTTCAGACCAAATGTTCCTCAGCTTAACTCTTTACTGAAACAATAATGAAATATACCAACACCTATTTTTTTTATTTTTCCATATGAAATCAATTTTTTATGGAAAGGAAATCTATAAACAGACACTCAGTTGAGAGTGTGCAGTTGTATTCTCCAAAAGATAAATATAAGTACCCTAGAAGAAAGGAAAAATAAATGGTTAAACTATAACCTTGTAAAGATTTTAAAATTAATCCTATTTATATGGCTCATTATTGTTACAGATTTACACTCCAGGAGATATATGTTACAGCATGTTATATATGTTACAACAGCTGGAAAAGTTAAATATTGTTAGTCTCAAAAAGCTACATATTTGTTTTCTCTCAAAAAAGTATGGGCATAAATATTTTTATAACCTTTCTACATGAAGTGTTCCACTCCAAAATACACAAAGGTATACTTCATTCTCTTAGAACTTCTGACCATTCTTAAAAATATGCAGATGCTACAGTGTCCTATGTCTTTGTTTTTTTCTTCATCTGCTTCTTGGTGTGGTTTATGTGGATATAACTTTCCTAAAAACCTAGACTACATCCCTATATCCACTTTAACATAAAACAGGAAAACAAACACATAAGTACAACTTGAATCCTGCTTTAAAGTGATGTAAGAATGGATTTCATATCCTTTTTAAGAGAAAATTAATTTAAAATAGTCTAAAAATACAGATAGCTAAAGTTACGCAAAGCCGAGTTTTGAACATAGCCTAACAAGGGAGAACATCCTGCAACACTCATGTAAGCAGAGATTTTGGTTGGTGGCTCAGCAGTGCTACATGAGCACGTGAGTTGTGAGAAGAACAATGTGTGTGTCAGGTACGTCTGGCATGACAAAAGCACACTAGCCTGCACACAGTCCATAACGAGATTTTTCCTGCCCTGTTGAACATGAGCAATCTGAGCAAGATAGCTATTAATGTTCTTTGGCGTGTTTACAGATGACAGATGTCTTCTATTCCAGTTCCAGGAAATATACTTTTATTTATTTTTCACAAAAAGAGGAAAGAGCAGGGAAATGTGTATTAGGCCAAGCACTTGGACTGCTGTTAAGCTATTTTTCAGTTATTTTCTTATTGTTACTAAGTTGAATTCTAAACAAAAATTTTAGCAGAATCGAATAAACAATGTGAAGGTAGGCAATGTGCTTTTTTTCTCACATTAGCACATGCAGTTTTAAGTTGTAACTTATTCTGAAAGATTTTCCATAGTAAACAAGATTACAGATCAATGAACAAAAGAGACAACTATTTTGCCATTCCCAATATATTTTTTATAGACTATGCATGGATGCGGATCCCTTCTAGACACCTTTTACTATCCATAAAAGGGTATATTTTATGTCCAGATTCCAGAACTGGGTAATTTGTGATGTCTTTTTCAATTTTATATTAATGGAATCCTTCTAATGAGCTAGCTACCTCTTTTTAGGAAAGTATGAATGAGATCATCATGCTACAGTTATTTAATGTTTTTCTCATAAATTGAAAAAATAATACATACATGTCTGCACAAATCTTGAAAAGAATAGATTATCTCAAGGAAAAAAAACACTCTGGATGTAGAGAGATCTTTTATTATATTATTTCACATTGAGAAACAAGTTGAATACTAGCAAATTATTCTATCTGAAACAAGAAACATTTATTTTAAAAAATCACAATTCCATCTGAATATATTTTTAAAGAAACAGATTGAATCTACAGAAGTTTTCATCCTCATGATTTTTTTCATTATACTTCTCTATGAAAAACATGTGTCTGCAGTGGACCAAATCTCTGACTAGTCCTACATAATTTTCACTAGTTCTATTGGAAAAAGAAGTGTGTTGTTTTCATTATAATTTGGATAATACATTAAGAAGTATGGATATGTGTATTATAAGGTAGAAGTTGACAGTGAAAAGAACAGCTTAGAACTTTTGAGAAGGAAAAATTTGTTATCATTTTTCTTATTTAAAAAAAAGTATGCTACTCAGAATTTTCAGTTTTTTAGAGTTTAAACAATGTTTGTCTTCTTGTTTGTCTCTGAAGTTAAAAAAAAAGGAAGCAGCTATATTCCAGTTTTAATTTAGTGTCTTTGGTTGCTGTATATTAACATTGCTTAACAGTGTTTATTAACTTGTAATATTAACACAAGTGAGAAAAAAAATAGTGCAAGGAAATGCAATAAAATGTAATAAAATGTAATAAAACCACATTGTGTAGTGTACAGAGTAGTCACAATATCAAAGGGGTTTTTTTAAGTTATTGTTTGTTTGTTTTATTTTTCAGTGTGAAAACTTAGGGTTTGTTTGTTTGGTTGTTTTTTGTTTGTAGTTTTTTGGGACTTTTTTTTCCTTTGGAGGTGAGAGAGTTCTTCCTCAGCTTTTGTTTTGTGTCTTTTTGGGGATTTTTTTAAATTATCATACTGGGTAGCATAATTATCACATATTTATTTGACCTAAATTTTGAAAACTTGTGTCATGGTAAATCTATTAGATGAGCTTTAGTAAATTCATTAATCAACTGAAAAAGATCTGATTACAGAAATGCAAGAAAAAATACAGAGTTCATTCTTGCAATATGACAACAACAATTTTAATGAAATGAAACTGAGGATGAATTTGAAACAGGGAATTGGAAATGGAAACTTACCAGGCTGGCAATGGTATTTGTAAATGCTATTCTTGTCAGCTCTAGCAGGACTAGTTAGCAAGCTAAGATTCATGTTTTGTGTCCATACTGAAGAACCAAAATGTCACTTGAAGCTAAAAGATGCTGGAAATGCAAAAACTTCTGGAGATTTTCTGGTTCTCCAGCCTTTTTTCCACATTTTGCACAGGTGTGGTTTTTTTCCTTGTTAGCGGATGTTTTAAACATCTGTTTTACTTTCTCAGTAGTGTAAGAGAATGAGGCAACCCAGTGGATTTAACTTCTAATACCCATGCTTACTAATTAAACTGTCAGTACAGCATGATTTCTGAAGCAGTAAGAATGTCATAGGGATGTATTTCTTTCTAGTTACAGAATAATGCCGTAAAATATATGTGGGTGTTTACACATATATATATAAATTAATATATATAGGTAGATGTAAGAAAGAGATGGGGGGTGGTAATGTGTGTGTGTTGTATATGTCTATAACTATCTATGCATGTGTCTATATATATCACCATGCATATGGTATATTTTGTTATTTGTATATATAGCACTGTATCATAAAATCATAGTATACTTTGGGTTGGAAGGGACCTTAAAGACCTTCTAGTCCCAACCACACTGCCATGGGGAGTGACCCTGTTCATCCAACATGGCCTTAAAGACAGCCAGGGATGGGGCATCCACAACTTCTCTGGGCAACCTGTTACACTGGCTCACCACCCTCTCTGTGAAGAATTTCTTCCTGATATCCAATCTATATCTACTCCCTTTCAATTTAAACCTGTTACCCCTTGTCCTGTCACTACAGGTTCTTGTAAAAAGTCTTCCCTCCAGCTCTCGTGTTGGCCCCTTCACGTACTGGAAGGCTGCAATAAGGTCTCCTCGCAGCCTTCTCTTCTCCAGGCTGAACAAGCCCAACTCTCTCAGCCTGTCCCCAGTATTCCAGTTGGGGTCTCATGAGAGCAGAGGGGGGGAAGAATCACCTCCCTTCACCTCCTCATCACACTTCACTTGATACAGCCCTGTGAAAAAAGGGAATGGCTACTTGGGAAGTATATAGGAACATTGTCAGAGTATGTACTGATGCAATGAGGAAGGCTAAGGCCTTCTTAGAATTAAATCTGGTAAGGGACCTCAAAGACAATAAGAAGGGCTTCTACAAGTACGTCAGCAGCAAAAGGAACACTAGGGAAAATGTAGGCTTGTTGCTGAAAGAGGAGAGTGCCCTGGTGACGGAGGATACCGAGAAGGCAGAGGTACTGAATGCTGCCTTTGCTTCAGTCTTCACTGCCAAGGCAGCCCCTCAGGGATACCGGATGCTGGAGGTAAGAGACATAGTCAGGTGTAAGGAAGATTCTCCCTTGGCTGAGGAGGAGCAGGTTAGAGATCAGCTAGGCAAACCTGACACCCACAAAGTGATGGGATGCACCCACAAGTACTGAGAATGCTGTCAGTTGTTATTACTAACCTACCCTCCATTATCTTTGAAAGACCCTAGAGAACATGAGAGGTGCCTGTAGACTGGAAAAAAACCAATGTCACTCCAGTGTTCAAAAAGGACAAGGAGGACCCAGGAAACTACAGCAAGTCAGTCTCACCTCCATTCCTGGAAAAGTGATGGGACAGCTCATTCCAGATGTCATCTCCAATCATCTGGAGGAAAGAAAGATTATCAGGAGTAGTTAACATGGATTCGCCAAGGGGAAATCTTACTTGGCCAATCTGTTAATCTTCTATGATGGCATGACTAGCTGGGTGGAAGAGGGGAGAGCAGTGGATGTTGTCTACCTCAGCTTCAGCAAGGCTTTTGACACTGTCCCTCATAACATCCTCATAGGTAAGCTTAGGAAGTGTGGGTAACACTTAGGAAGTGTGGGTAAGATGAGTGGACAGTGGATTAAAAAACGGCTGAAGGGCAGAACTCAAAGAGCTGTGATGAGTGGCACAGGCTCTAGCTGGAAGCCTCCTCTTCCTCAGGAGTCAGTACTGGGTCCAGTCCTGTTTAACATATTCATCAATGATCTGGACAAAGTGACAGAGTGTACCTCAGTCGGAAGTTGGCCTTTGTGGGCATGACCAAGGAGGCAATTGGCAGCTTATGGCAACTATTTAATTAGAAAGCAGTAAATAGTGAAAACAATAAGCCCTGAGGTGGGGGAAACACAGCCAGGGATGTTCAACACCATGATGAAGGTGGAGTCCAAGGTGGGTAAAAGGATGGCTACCTTCCAGGACTAGCACACCCTGTTTTTTCCTCTAAGTATATAGTTCCCATCACAGACAGGGGCTTAATTGGTTTGAGTGTATATCCTGTAAAAAATCCTGGATGCTGTAGGTGGTGTAGAGCAGAATCTTAAGAAAGAGCTCTCTATCCATGTGCCATACACATCCCATCTAATAAATAAATATTTCTTATGCCACTGACTGGTGTGACTGGATTTTCAGCTAGCCCATGTTAAGTTCTCGCATGGGAAAAATTCATACAGCTTATTTGCCTGACTTGTATGATGAATGACTTTTTTCTGATGCAGTTGAAATGAAATCATCCTCTTCTAAATCAGCTTGCCTTTTTATTCTTCCCAAAATAGAAATCTGCAACTACAAAACTTCACTGGGAAGTAACTTTCTCTGGTCTTTTTCCTTCATTTAATTAGGAAATAACAAAGGTTTTGGGTTGGGTTGTGGGTTTTTGGTTTGGTTTTGGTTTTGTTTCCCCACAGCAGGGAAACAAAAATTTGTGACAAGGATGATATCCCTTTTTTTTTACAGTAAGTTCATAGTGAAAAGTAACTTTGGTGTTTATCACAAATAACTGTCTTATGTTTAGTGTCATAGAGTTTTCCTAATATCTTCTTACAGTACTAAATATATTACAAGGTTGCATTCTAGATTAGATATCATTAACTATAATGTTAGACAATGCAGTGTAGATTTTAGGACTCTTGGGAATTCTTCATTTCACCAAAATTAGGTGTCTGTTTTGGGCAAACTGAGTAACTTGTCAAATTCATTTGCAAAATCTCAACTATAACTTAGTTAAGCTTAATGGATACTTGCCTAGTCCTGCTGGCCAGGATGCTATTGGCTTCCTTGGCCACCTGGGAACACTGCCAGCTCATATCTTGCTGGCTGTTGACCAACACCCCCAGGGCCTTTTTTGCTGGGCAGCTTTCCCTTTCCAGCCACTCTTCCCCAAGCCTATAGAATTGCACAGGGTTATTGTTACCTAGGTGTAGGACTTAGTATTTGGCATTGTTGAACGTCATAGAATTGGCCCCAGCCCATTGATCCAGCCTGTCCAGACCCCTCTGAAGTTCTTTCTAACCTGTCGTAGTTTAATCCCAGCTGGCAATTACGTACCACACAGCTGCTCACTCACTTCGCTCCCACCTCCTGTTGAGGAGAATCGGAAAAAAGAACAAAGAAACTCATGGATTGAGATAAGAACAATTTAATAATGGAATTATATCAACAATGCTAATAACTAACAATGGTACTAATGTCATGAAAATAATACTAACACTAATAATAATAACATGTTGCAAGGCAAACAATGGAAAATAAAACATACGATAGAATTGCTCACCAGTCACCAACCAATACCCAGCTAGGTCCTGAGTAGTTATTGTCAAAGCCCGAGAACCCGGGAGCCTGAGAACCAGAGTCCAAGGGTGAGCCCCATGAGAGAGCACAAAAATGAGAAACCAACTAATGAACTAACACGGCCCCCAGCCCATAACCAACCCATACACTGAGCATGATGTCCTATAGCATGAAACACCTCTTTGTCCAGTTTGGGTTAACTCTCTAGACTGTGTCCATCCCCCCACCCCCCACAGTTTGTAGTAAGAAAATTGGGAACACAGGTGCAGTATCAGAAGCTGAAAAAGTCCTTGAAGTAGTAGAAACACTCCTTAGCAACAACTAAAAGCACGAGTGATATCAATACTCTTCTCAGAGCAAATTCAGCTACTATAAAGGTACATCCATTTAGACACAAAAAAAAAAAAAAAAAAATTCTACACTATGAAATGAAATATGGGCCTTGATGTGTATTTTTTTGAGTTTTTCTTCTGTGAACTAGGAGTGTTCACTCATTTACCTCAAAACTACTTTCTGTTATGACAATATGGAGTAATATTGTTAAAAAGGTTGTGATGTATTGTTATTGTAAACAATAACATGCTTCAGAAAAACTTATGGAAAATATAAGAATAGTAATGTATGCTTTTTGTGGAATTTTCACCCACCTTTCTACTGATATCAAAGGGATTAGCAACAACATGTCTGTTTGTCTATACTTTGCAGAATCAAGACTTGGAAAAAATCACAGTTGTCATCTTTCCTTCCATGCAGATTGCAATATGATTGCAATGGTTATCTCTAAAAAACCTTATTAAATGTTAATGCTGATGACAGCTGTTATTCTCAGTAAGTTTCTAGAAGACATTTCTTTGAAAAAGAAAAAGTAATCTCAGGTGTAAGTTAAGGTTTGTGTTATGAAAGGATGAACCAGTTCCATTGTTGTTAAATCATATCTACTTTCTTCTAGTATCATAGTATTTAAATTTTCTTGAAGGAGAATGACCCTAGTCAGAAAATGATTGCAGGGTTTTTTTTTATTTTTAATTATTATTTTATTTTTCCATTTTCCTTTTTTTTTTTCTCCAGGTTTAAAGATCACTCATATTTAAAATTTCTTTTACAGACCCATCTGTCATACAACAAGATGTGAACTAGAATATTTATTTATATCTATTTTAAAATACAGAGGATGGAAAATATTGAATTATTTAAAAAAATGTTTATAAACGAAACTCAAAAATATGTTAATAAATTAGTATGATTCTCCTCCTTGTTTATGAAAAAAACCCACAAGCTTAGGCACTTAAATGAATTGATTTTTTAGTTGTAGATTGTTCATGAGTTTATTACCAAATATGTTAAAGTTATAATCTAAAGAATTTCAAAAATAAATGCCTAAACAATGGAGTTGTGCAACAGTATTATACACTGAATATACATAGTGCGCAACATACATTTTTCACATGGGTGCAGTCTTATTAAGTGAGTAAAAGAGCAATAATGAAGGGCTTCATCAGATTTTTTGACATGATGGAAATTTCGGTTTAGTCTCAATTCCACTGCTGTATTTCATACAGTGGTTTCAGGAGGATGATAAAGACTATCAAGAGGAATGTAGCTTTTCCTAAACATTAGCAGCTGAAACTTTAACAATTAAACAAAATATGAAGATTTTGAGAGAGTGTTTTTATTTGAGTGGGTTTTGATTGAAGTTATGATTTATGATGTAGATCTGCTTTGTACATTTTTGCTCTTTGTCTCCTAAAATGTGTGTGAACTTTTCAGCTCCAATGCTACACTATTCATGTGACAGCAATATACTTGGTATTGTCTAGACAGATACATCTAATTTTTCCTGTGCTTACTGAAATGTACGATTTATTTTTAAATTCTTAGCCAGTAAGGTGTCAAATATGTTTCTACATTTGTTTATTAAATACTTCAACCTTAGCTACTGATGTATTAGAATTAATGTTTACAAAGCCGAATATAATGCCTTAAAGAGACTGTTTTCAACCTAGGATATGTTTACATGATCTCCAAAGTCTTCCACTTCAAAGGCTAAATGAGCTCTTTGTAAATGGAATATCAAGGCAGGCAAATCATTTCATTATCTAGCTATTACATCAACACATCAGGATTCCTTCTGAATGAAGCCTGTTGATATTCCTCTGTCTTCTTTCCAGCTGGCAATATCTGGCACTCCACTGAATTTTACAGTTTATAGTAACCTCAACAGAAGACTCCATTCATAATCTTACACTTTGAAAGTCTTTCATACAGTGTAGGCCTAAATGCCATACATACAAAAAAATTTGTTCTGACTCGGGTTCCAATAATATTTTTGGCTATTCATTAAGGGAATTTTAAAATGTCATATAATTTGCAATGCTTATTGCATATTAATTTCTTTTTTCTTATTTACAGTATAAAAATCCAACCATACATTCTATTTAATATTATTTTTTTAAAAAGTATCATTGTTCATAAACGTGTGGTGTAAAATTTTATGAGTGATCACAAGTATATTTTTGAGCTTGCTTAATTTCTTACCATTTTTCTTCCTTTCTTTCCTTTGTTCAAAAGACACAATGCATGTTCTGTTATCTTCTAAACTTCACAATAAGGAATTTGGCTTTTGGCTGTTCAAGTTCTAGCTAAGCTAGGTTATTTGTTCTGCTTTGTGGTGACACTTGGCAAAACATATAAAATGAAATTCTGACCTGTCCATGCCCCTCTTTCACTGACAGATTCCCAGAGGCAGGACATCTCTGAGCAGCAACTTCCTTTTAAAACAGGTTTCTCATTTGCTCTGAGTGCCAAGGTTAAGTTCTTGAAGAAGATTCATCCAAACAATTCTCTTGAATGTGTTCCCTGAAGCTGTCTTCTGTAGCATCAGTTTTTAAGAAGAAGGGTTGAAGGAATTGTGACTCATTACAGTGGAAACACAGGGATGTGTTGTCATGAGTGATTTTTTTTTCTTTGTTTGTTTGTTTGTTTTCCATTTATTAAAACAATGTTTTAGCAAATACTTTTTGCTTTCAATGAGTGATGTTCATAGTCAGAGCAATATTTATTCTTAAGTTCCGGCGTTTTGAAGAGTAAGGAAATTACTGGAAATTTTTCGTTCCTCAGGGAACTTGCAGATGAAGTTGATAAGCCACTATCCATCATATCTGAGAAGTTGAGGTGGTCCTGTGAAGTTCCACCTGACTGGAAAAAGGGAAACATAACCCTCATTTTTAAAAAGAAAAATAAGGAAGACTCAGAGAATTACAGTCCAGTCAGTCTCATCTCTGTGTCCAGTAATACCATGGAGCAGATTCTCCTGGAAGCTATGCCAAGGCACATATCAAAAAAGGAGGTGATTTGTGATAGCCAGCATGGCTTTACTAAAGGAAAATTGGTCCTGACAGATTTGATAACCCTCTAAGAAGGTTATCTAAGCACTGATGGATAAGGAAAGAGCAACCAAGCTTATCCACTTGGACTTGTGTAAAGCATTTCACACTGTCCCACAGACCACCTTTCTCTCCAAATTGGAGACACATGGATTTGATGGATGGACCACTCAGTGGACAAGAAACTGGCTGCATGGTTGCAATCAAAGAGTTGTGGTCAATGGCTTGCTATCCAAGTGGAGACCAGTGATGAGTGACATTCCTCAGGGGTCGCTATAGGGACTGGTACTGTTCAACATCTTTGTCAGTCACATGGACAGTGGGATTGAGTGCACCCTCAGCAAGTTTGCTGACAACACCAAGCTCTGTGGTGTGGTCAACATGAGGGAGGGAAAGGATACCACTGAGAGGGACCTTGACATGCAGGAGAGGTAGGCCACTGCCAACTGCATGAAGTTCAACAAGGCCAAGTGCAAGGTCCTGCACCTGGGTCAGGGCAATCCCAAGCACAAATTTAGGCTGGTTAGAGAATGGATTGAGAACAGCCCTGAGGAGAATGTCTTGGTGGGGTTTGTTACTTGTTTTTCTTTTTGATTTACTTAGAAGTCTCCAATGTAAATATCTGTTTGACATACTTGCATGCTACACAGACCTAAATATATGGAAAGACAGGAGAATAGACATTTTTCTGTTTTGTCTTGTGTGTCTATTTTAGACCATGCCATAAACACAAAGGCAATTGATTTCTTGTCTATGGGTTTCCAGTGTTCAAACTGCATAACACCACCACCAAAATGTGGGGCATTTTATGTTTTCTTCTCCTTGGACTCTCAGCATATTGTTCTTCTGACGTATTACTCCTCTCCAAGTAGCTCACTAACTTGCACAAAACTATGTCTCAGTTATTTGAAATATGATCAATATTATACAAAGAAAAGCAGTTCTATAAGAAAACACAATGACAAATAAGCAAAAAGTAAAATCCACAACAGTGGACCAAAATGTTGGAGTTTCTTTTTAGGAAGAAATATTCTTCAACTTTGTAAAAGAGTCAGAATGAAATACACCTCTTGTCTCATTTATCAGTACCATATATTAATACCAAGACTAGTTAGTTCTGTCATTAATGAGCATTTGAGGAAAATGCAAGCCAAATACAATCATGATTTTTTTTCTTTGTTTGTTTTGCACAGAACAATGCAGAGCCAGCACCTCTGTGATAATGTATTTCAGAATGTAAAAACCAAGAAGGGTGAAGAGAAATTGCAGTGGGGACAGAGAGAGATGTGAGAGAAACAACTCTGCAGACACCAAGGTCAGTGGAGAAGGAGGGGGAGGAGGTGCTTCAGGACCCCAAGCAGACATTCCCCAACAACCTCTGGTGAGGATCATGGTGAGGTCAACTGTCCCTCTGTAGCTCATGCAGGGTAACGATGGGGCAGATATACACCCTGCAGCCAAGGGATGACCCCGCGCTGGAGCAGGTGGATACTTAAAGGAGGCTGTGACCCTGTAGGAAGTTGGAGCAGGCTCCTGGTAGGATATGTGAAGTTCTTGGAGAACCGTCTCCCATGAGAGGGACCCCACATTGGAGCAGGGAAAGGGTGTGGGAGTTCTCCCCCTGATCAGCGTATACAGTGTGTGATGAACTAACCATTAACCCCATTCCTTGTCCCACCGCACCACTTGTGGGGAGGAGGTTGGGAAAAGTGGGAGTGAAGTTGAGCCTGGGAAAAAGGGAGGGGTGGGTTTAAGGAGTTTTAAGATTTAGTTTTAGTTTTCTTTTACTCGTGATTTGATTAGCAATAAATTAATTTTCCCACTGTCAAATCTGTTTTGCCCATGACAGTAATTGGTGAATGATCTTTCTTTGTCTTTATCTTGATCCATGAGCTTTTTGTTATATTTTCTCTCCCCTGTCCAGCTGAAGAGGGGAGTGATAGAGTTGCTTTGGTGGGCGCTTGGTGTCCAGTCAGGGCCAACCCACCAAAATCTTCCAGTTCAGTAACATCTGGAAATACAACAGTTCATGCACACCATGAGGTGAAACAAAGCATAGTAAGTGGAGGCAATCAGGGGATTTGATTAAGAAATGTCCCCATGATCTGAATGAAAATACTTATGTGGATGGTATCCAAGAAATCCCAAAGACAACAAATATACATGTAAGTCAGATATGACAATAACAATTTCTATCAGTTGAAACATCCATTGCAGAATGTCTGGAAGAACCATGCTTTTATATCACCCCAAAATACATCTTTTTTTGTCCAAATTCCTTGTCTCAGAGTCTGACTGGCTTTACTCTTCCTTGCGACCTGCAAACTACCATGAAATGTCACGTTTAGGAAGTTCAGAACTATAGCATGTGCAAATCAATATTAAGGTGCACATAGTTGGCCCAAAACGTCCCATACAGAAGTCCAGAAAGGAAATTCATCAGCTGTATTCACATGCATTACAAATGAAGTCTAGCTCCGGATCTAGTGTCAGCTGCACAGAATACTGGATTGTCAGGACAGACAAAAAGAAACAAAAGAGAAAAAGTGAGTGGGTTTCTCAAAATTAAGTTTTCAATATGATTTTGCCTGAACAATTGAGGAGGCCAGGCCACTTTCACAAAATGTATATTGAAACACTTAATCCAAACTGCATATGCAACAAAATAACGATCTATAAAATACTGTCAGGGTCAGACACAGAGCTGGTGTAAAGCTACATGCAACAGCTGGCTGAAATTCTTTTAATCTTCTGCAATGTGACTCTTGCTCTTAAATCTGCTAGTTGGAAGCATTACTTGTATAACCCCATAAGTCAGACTATTTTAAGATTACTGTGGTTTATATTTTCTCATTGTCTCATAGAGATCAGTCAGCACTAGACAAATAAAAGCCAGTGCCTTTTAAGATGGAGTATCAAGAGTCTCAAAGATATTTCAATGTCAGCTACAATTTGCTTTTCCTTTGTCTATCAGTTTCTTCCATTTTTATTCATTTTCATTATTGCTATTTGCTGAAACTGACAAAACATGTATTTTTTTTATATACATATTGTCATGGTTTAACTCTGG
>NW_010254569.1:0-33322 GCF_000690775.1 Eurypyga helias
GTGCAGCCCGCCCGGGCTCCTTCCCGAGGGAAGCCCTGTGGAAAGGCACCTTCTCGGTATCCACCTGCGTTGCGTGATGTCTGAGCTCGCGCTGGTACGCGACTCCAACGCAAACGCTCTTAGAAAGTCACGTATTAGCCTTCGGGTAAGTCAGAGAGGCTTGGAAATGTTCCTACTCCCTTTTCCCCTGGCCCAGCGCAGGTGGAGCACAGGTTATCCTGCACAAGTGGATTGCTAAACTCAGTGAACGCCTTGGAATAATAGGGAATGTTTTCAAATGTGTGCAAATAACTGAAGAGCCTCCTGCCCCCTGAGGCGTGCGTGGTACCGCATGTGATAAACGGCAAGACGTGGCCCTGATCTTTTCGGTATGTGCGTGTAGCCTGTAAGAGAGGAGATGGATTATAAGGAGCTTTAGAAAACAATATTGCACATAGTTTTCTGAATCTTCGTGGTAAAAGTTTTTTTTATACTAGAAGTACAGCTTCTTTTGATGTGGTTGTAGCTGTACTGATGGAAGTCTGTTCATAAAGGTGTACTTTCTTCTTATGAAAAAGGGGTTGAGCAACACTTGCGTAAAGACTGAAGCTTGTGTGCTGTGACTGTATCAGTGAGAAATCACACCTCCAACCAGCGTGGCTTTCCTTTCAAGCACAGGCTGTGTGTAGGTATTTTACATTTTGGGCTTTTTAAAAATGTATTTCAAGTTTGTTCTGTAGCGAACAAGTGCTTGAAGAAGAAGCTGTGAAAATTGTTTTTTCTTTGTAGGCTAAATAATTAGGGAAAAAAAAACCCAAACCAGTACGGATAATTTTGATGTTAATCTACAAGCCTTCAAGCCATAAAGGCTATCTGATAGGCGTCTGTATTTGCAGTAGGCAATACTTCAGTTGCCTGTTTTTTAATATTCCTTCTAACAAGTTGTGCTACAGAACTGGTTTTTGAAGAAATGACATTAAACATTGAGTGGGTTAAACAACACATCTTAGCAATTTAAAATTATCTATGGTGAAGCCAACAGAGAGACCATTCTTTGTCGAAGTACTGATTTATAAATCTGATGGATATGAGTCAGTGTTATGCTGGCAGTGGTTTATTATATTTCAGCCTGAGCTTGAATAGCAGGAAGTCACTTTTTGGCCCTCTTGTAAATCTTGGGATGCCTAAGAGACCCATTTCCCTGCCTCTTGCATAGGGACTGTCAGTTTTCCAGTTAGCTTCCTTCCCTTGCCGCTTCTCCCCTGCATCCCGCTCTCACTGTTACTTTGTGAAATTTCTATTTCTAGACTGGAATAAGAAGTTTGGGGTGCACTTGGTTATCCTGTATGTACTTCTGCAGGTATTGCTGTCACAGCTGAGTGTCTCTCTGCTGAGAGTTCACCTACATGCATATGGATTGCACATGCAAATCGTGCAGGACAGTAATATTGAATGAGGGGGGCAGGAGCATCTAGCTGGGATTTAAAGCTGCAACTGAGTCGTCCTCCAAGGAACGGAGTTGGGATGGGGGAAGAAAAAAAAAAAAGACGGAAGAAGTGCGGAGCCAGGGATGTCTCCTTACTTGGGGTTGAAGGCTCAATGGCAAAAGCTGCAATAAATACTCTTGGTTTCTTATTTGTGCTCCTAACCTTTTAGGATGGTGTGCTCCTGCTGGAGCATATCGCTGGTGTGGACAGTCAAGGACACCCCAGGTGGCTGCTCATTGTTAGAGAGTAACGAAATTTAAATGAAAACTGCACTGATGCTACACGTTTGGTCTGTCCTCAGGACTAAATTATTTTTAACATATGGCTCATATACTTTTAAGGGCTGCAAAGTTGCATTGGTGATCTGGGGTGTTTCCTTGGCTGTGCAGAATACTGGAGTGCACGGGGTCATGGGTGTCTGTGCCCTTGTGTGTTTGGATGTTGTAGTGTGTATATACCATACCCTGCAGCTGTAAGCTCTCGTTTGTTGCTCAATGTGTTACTCAGATTAGTGCTCTTTGGCACAACTGATACTTAAGTTCCCATGTTGCAGTTCCCTTTTTGGAAGAAGTTCCTCACTTTACTGGAGCGCTCAGGGATGTGCAGTGCACGGGTGTAGCTACTCAGTGGGTATCTGTATGTCTTGTTACTTGATTTTAGGACTTTTTTTCATGATTTTTACAGTTCTTTTTCATCACCATGGTTGTATAAGGTAGATTCCTGAAACTTCTCTTAATTTCAGTAGAGCAAAGATCTTAACATCTGCTCTATTTTTGAAGCAATAATCTAACTTTGTACTAGCAGTAGATTTTTGCTTTGTTTTTATGAAAGGAAAAGGCATAATCAGGTGTAATCTCATTGAGTTTTGTTTAGTGTACTGTGCAAGTCACAACTTCAAGATTGCCAGCATAACAATGATTGTAATGTAGTGTGAGTTCAGGGTTACTACTGGGTAGTGGAGGATAATTTTCAGTGTGCAGGGCTTGGTTTTTGTTAGAGAACAAACCTGACTCTAAAACTGAAAGTGTGTGCTTAAGGGGAAAAGCATTTAAAACTTTGCCATAGAACAATTATATTCTGCATGTGCTTTCTCATTGGTGACAGTAATGTGGTCTTCCTCTATTTTTCTGACTTTAAAGTATAATTCAACTTAAATTGTGGTTTTTATCTTATAACAAATATTGTATGAAAACAAAGAATTGTAGTCCTGTCTGAGGTGTTTTAATGCTTTTGATCAGTTAGTATTTTCCAGCAAAAACCTATCCTGCCCATAACTGTTGTCCAGCTCTCCTGGCGTATGTGTTTCTCTACTGTGACCTTCCTCCTCTTCTGTGATCTGGTTTGCTGTAGGAGAGTGAACTTGGGCTGGTCACCTCTCAGTGCTTTTCCAGTGTTGGTATACTTAGTTTTTTCACTCTCTCCAGTGTTGGTTTACTTAATTTTTTCACTCTCAGGCTGAAATCTCACCCATGTAAAGAGTACTTGTAGCTTATTCCCATATTGAAAAGGAAACATGGATATCAATATACCAATATAGATGTATGTACTTGTCATCTTAGGTCTTTATATTGAACTACAGTGTATTAAATAATGTCCTTTCTGAATCTTACCTACATCAGTGCTTAAGTAAAAATGTTTCTAACAGAAATATTTACATTGGTACGAATATGAATACAGGGCATGCAAATTTGAAGTTTTTATAGGGGGAATATATTATACAGGAAAAAACCCATACTTTAAAAAGCTAGGAAATATCAGCATGAAGACTAACCACAGTCACTCTCTCTGTGTGTATGCTGCATGGTAAGCCCCTCCATACCATATAATTAAAGACTGTCTTGTATGGTTGACATTGTATTTTTTTCCACAAGGCTTGTACTTCATTCAGGGCACAAGATGGATGTTGTGCAGTGAATGAGCATCTATTCAATATTCTTATCCTCCTCATACAATGTGTCACCCTGTGCCCTATTTACGACACGCCATCCGTACCCTGTGCTGAATAAAGAACTGTTGAACTCCTCATGGGCTTTTCTGTAGTACTGATCACTGCAGGGACTGAATGTCTTGTAAATGTCAGTGCACGGCACTGCTGTGAAATGAGGTGGTATCATTCTCCTTCTTTCATGGATGCCAGAGTGGGAAATGCCACCAAAGGCTAAAGCTAAAATTGTCCGAATCTACCAATGATTTTAAATGCCTGGCCTTTGCCTAATGCTAATTTTTCTCCGTAGTACTCCATCTTTTTTTTAGTAACAGTTCATGTGTTTTTTGAGCATGGACCTCACGGTTGTGAACACTCAGCACTTCTCCAACATGAGCTTCAGATACTCTGAGCATCTAGGGAGCGAGAAGCGCGGATGGGCACCCGCTGTGGATGCTGCATGCTGCTCGGTCAGCCACGGCAGCTCTGCAGCAGAAGGAAGCTGGTCTGTTTCTCCAGCGCAGTATTTAATGGTAAATCCCACAAAATATCCTTTCTCTTTCCGTATCCTGCTTGCTGACAGTGAGGTGGTTATTCTGACACAGCTTCTTGCAGGGATCAGGCAGGTGGGGAGGGGAAGACACCTGGTTATAAAGATAAGCATGTGTTCAAGCACTTGGTGATGTTCCATCTCACAGGAGCTTGTCCCTGTTGACAATAGTCTCATTCACTTACAACTGATTTGTTTTCTGTGCCCCGAGTGTTGTGAGCTAGAAGAGGAGGCATAGACCCTGAAAAAAGTGTATGATCCTTATTAGAAGATTGTAAAAGATGTACAGAACGGAATAGACTAAAAACATAGAGGGACCTTCCGAATTCTTGAGAACTGAATTTTGACACTAAACATCTTATACCAAGTTAGTATTTAACTTGCCCTTTCACAAAAGCAGGAGTAGGAAAACCAAAAAGTCTTGGGTTCAGTCTTGGGGTGGTGGGGATGCTTGCGATGTATTTTGTAATGGGCTGCTTTGCTGAACAACCTGCCCCTCTGCACCCTGCAATAGCAGCTTGCAGGCAGCAGTGCACGGTTCTTCTCCAAATGGACTCTCATTAGTGGTGCAGGAATTACAATATTTTCCAATAGGTTTCCCAGTAATTACCAGATACTACAAGAACACTTGGACATGGGAATCTGTGTGGTTTCCATCTGCCCAGTACTTTCCAGTGCAGACATGACGATCCTGCTGTGGAGACCAGGAGGTGGCATGCTAATTATGGGTCTTCGTTTACGATGAAGAGCCTCTGCAAGACAAATCCTACTTAGTTCCCACCGCTGTATACAAACTGTGCTCTATGGCATAGAGTGCTGTCTCCTTCAGCTGGTAAAGACAGATCTTCTGGGTCTGGAGCATGTTCAGCCAGAACAAAAATACCTGGAAAGTTTTGCAAACTTTAACAAGGCTTTACCCAGTATGCAAGCAGCGCTGGCTCCAGGACCTGTGATGCAATTTGGTGAATGCTCGCTGAACCTCAGAGCAGTGTAGCATCTTCAGCCCTGGCACGTTTATGCTTTAAATTGCTTAGTAAGGTAGTTTCTCTCCTGCTCTTGCTTTAAAATTTCATAGAAAGGAGATGGGCAAGCTGCTGTCATACCCTGCTTTTTTCTTTGTGTGATGTGTTGATTCCACACACACACGCCCTTGAGAGCTCCTTACCTTGACTCTTTTCCTTGTACCACCTCCACATAAACAAAAAAAATCACTAGCCTCAGGCAGACACATGGCATGGAGAGCTTCAGCCAGCATGTTTGAAGTTTGGCAAAGTTTGTGCTGCTTCAAACAGGGTCTGGCAATGGAAGGTGTCGGGAAACCTACAGCAGCACTGCTATGAAAGTGTTACACTGAAGGGCTGCTAATGGATGGCATATTGTATTGATGCTGGGTTGATGTTCTCTGTATAGAGATCCAAACTGCAAAATAATTACTTTCACAGTTTCAGCTAATGCTCTGTGCAGGTGTAAGCACAGATTTTTGTGGGAAGGGGGTAAGGAGTCTGGGGGATCTCCTGATCCCTAGGACCAACCATGGCTGTGCAGTCACACAGCAGCATAAATATGCATCATCTCTCCCCTTCCCTAGCATATGTGCAATCTCTTGTTAGTGCTAATCTGTATTTTTACTCATTAAATGGCTGGTGGGATGAAGATCATCACCCATCACTCTCGAGAGGCTCCATTCATGTGTAGCTGTGGGCCTAATTTCAGGTTATTGGACTTTTTTTTAAAGCTAAAACTCCACCCTAACGGTGCCCTCTTTTTGACTTTTTAGCTGTTTTTTCCATTTCTGTTATTCTGAAGGAATGTTTTCCTCCTGTAGATAGGATGGCTGCAGCACCTACTGACATTTCAAGTATCAAGTGAAACCACCGCATTCTTGCCTCAAAGAAGTTAAGATTCCCTTGGCACACAGATTTGTCAGAGTCACAAGTTTGTTATTAGGGCAGCTGAGTCTTAGGAAGTTCTTCTTTGGGAATGGGAAGAGGGTTTTCAGGTGTGAATGGGTGGCCTGACTTGCAAGGAAAATGCACACTTGAGGAAATGTATTTATAGCCTTTGGTTAAAGATGCTGCCTGCTGGGCACAGTATCAGTTACATGGTGACACTTGGGTCTCACCTGTGCTGTTGTATTTTTAACTAGTGGCAGGCTCTAAAAGCTGGTAGTGTAGGTGCAACAGGGCTGGCAGAAGCTTGTCGTCCTGTTGCTCAGTCAGCACCATCTGTTTCCAGAGCAGACAAAGATGTTTTCATTGCTTCTGTGCAACTGTCAGCTCCTTTCTGCACCAGGACATCTTAAATTGTCCTGTGTGAGGGTTTTCCTAGGCCTGGCAGTGTCATGGGTGGGAATAGCTGATGGAAAGGACCAGCGGTGAAGAAATGAGGATGGAACCCAACCTGGTGGTTATTAAAGAACAAATAATTTGGAAATAAATAAAAGAAAATAATGGAACAGGAAAAGAAGAGAAAGGAGACCAAGAGCCTTCATGTTTTTTATAGTTCAAACTTTACTGCTGTAATAAAGTGCAAGCAAACTCCTTCTGTCTGATTCATGAGGCTGAAGTGTTGCAGCTGCCTACAAAACGTGGTTCAAATTCTCTCCTGTTTCTCAACATTTATCTCCAGTGTAGGTGTTGGAGCTGTGTTTGTGCTACTGTATGTTGCCTCAAAGAGGTGTCTGGGGCAGCTCAGGCCTGAAGGTAGAGTGTCTGGACTATAGAGAAATTTTGTTCGCCTTCCATGGGTTGGGTGAAAACCCTGCAGTCAGTTAGGGAAGTAGCCTCCAGCTATGACCACTCTGGTTTTCATACCTGATGTCTGCCCATTTTTTTCCTATTAGAAGAACCTAGTAACTCCCTATTTGCCCTTGTTCTTAATATAGCTTTCTGGGGAAGGAGGGATGAGAGACTCAAAAGATACACATAGAATGCCATCCTACCCTGACTCCGAATACACACTACACCTCCATGGTCATGCATGTCATTATTCCTGGAAGAATTTCCATGCAAAACTAGAAGGGCTTGTGTGTGTGTTAGTCTGCCAGTAACACTGCTGAAACTACGTGGCTGATACTTTAATTTTTAACACATTCAAGTGTCATTGCTAAAAGTATTTGTACTAGGTGGTGGCTCATTCATATGCTCTGTGGGCATCTCCTGTAACCTTAAGAGAAATCACCTCTTCCACAAATCACTGAATGCAGGGGAAGGGCTTAGGCCCTTTGAGAGTTCCTCATAAATAACTAATAACTCCAACATAGTCTTCAGCACGGTTGGACCTTATGGTTGAAGAGAAGGAGGTAGTGGTACATCCTGGCTATAGCATTTCAATCTAGAGGATGGGCTTCATGGCATTTGCATGAGCTAATCCTCGTTGTTCTGTGCCTAGGTGAGCTTCTTACATGAAATGAGGGCCACTTTCGTGCAAAATGTCGGTGCCTTTTGAGCGCTGTCTGCCCTTGAATGGCCTCATGCAGACAATACCTCAGGTTCTGGAGCCCTACTCGTGCACAAGCATCTAGCAAGATGCTGAGAAGTCTGTTAGCCAGCAATGTTAGCTGGATCAAAACCTTTAGTGATTGGAAAAAAAAGATGAATAGTCATCCCAACAGAAATGTGGATAGTTTCTTTATGACCATTTGGTATGCTATGGATAGCCACACATCTCCACAGGGTATATTCATGTTCATTGAGGAAAAACCTTGAAAAGTGCAATTAGTTCTAATTACATGCAGTTCTTCCCTGGCTCTTTAAATTTGGGAGTGTATTTATTCACAAATATGCATGATTTCATTGAATTTCCTTTTAATTGCTGTAATTTAGAAAAGGCATGGGGGGGAGAAAAACAAGTTTGGCAGTTCCCAGGAATGAGGACAACCCAGACACATGCCGTAAGAAAGCTCGGTTACCAGGCATATAAATCCATAATACTTCAGATATTTGGACCTGAAGGATGTGTCTCAAGAAGGAATTTGAACTCTATGACTTATGCTCATTGTTCCCCTGGTCAATGAAGCATTTGAGGAACAAGCCACTGTGTGCTTTATAAATAGCTCAGCTGAAGTTTTCTTTACTTCCTCTAACGTGTTCCCTCTGCAAAGAAAATCCACAGTATCTATCTTCGAGCAGTGTTATATAAGATTTGCATGTCACTTACAAAAAAGAGACTAATATTCTCTGCAGTGAGGAACGTGGGGTGGGTGGCGAGACAGAGGGTGTTGAAACAGATGTCAGAATGTCACTAGTATTTATTTTACTCACTGAAGGAAGTGGATGCTGAGGAGGATGGGTCGGTTCCTAACCAAGAATAAGATGTAGTTTCACTATCTACAGTCTTGCTATGTTTAGCCACTTTAGTCTTAGCTGCAGGGTGTTGGAAGAGAGAGAGTGTGCTGAAATTCCTGGGAAACCTCAGATAAATTCTGATTGAAGTTGGACGAAGAGTTGGAGAAGTTTCCTCCAACTGAAGGACTATTCGTTTGCCTTTTCCCCATCCTAAGTACAATTAAATCTTGCAAGCAAGGATTTACATATTAAAATCATAGACAACACACCAACCAAACCTGGTGCCTCCCATCCCCTGGTGTGTCTCCATCCCAGAAGGCTGACCTTGGCACTGGGCTGTCAATGTATTCAGCACTATTTTCAGAAACCAAATCCACAAGCTTCTACCCCAGCACAGCTTCACACAGGTTTGTTTGTGCATAGCAATGCTGCTGCGACTTTGTGACTTTGACCTCAAGGAAGTATATCGGGTTCAGTGGAAAAACAAATGAATGGAGGGCCCAACCCCTCACCCATCCCATGTGTGCCCTGCACGGGGATGGCGTTTTTTACTGTGCCAGTGGAAGAGAGCTGTGGAAGCTGCTCGTGGAAGTGTCCCCTGCAGCTTCAACCAAAGGTGATTTTATGTGTAAGGTGGAAATCTGCCAGTGTGACTGGAAAAGTATTTTTATATGGATTTTCGTGGAAGCAGCTTCCCTTTTAAAGCACAATTTCAGACCAACTGAGGAGCTTCCTCAGCTCTCGCTGGATCTTCCAGTCCTGGGCTATGGTATGCAGTGCTGCGATCCCAGCCCTGCATCCCTAGCACTCCTTATGGCTGTGCCTGCCACAGGCTTCCTCCACATTAAATTATAGGAACACTAACCTCAAATAAGTTGCTTTTTAAGATCTATGGCTTGCATTTTGGGAACGTTCATTGGATTTTGAAGTTTAGTGGTATCTCAACCAAGGGCTGTTGCTGACTGCTGAAGAGCAGGTTGCATTGCAGAGGAGCCTGTAAGGAGCACACACTTACAAGGCTGCTCCCTTGGCCATTCAACCCTGGTTATAGGGTAGTTGGGGCAGCCAGAAACATGAGCCTGAACTATAAATTGGTCCTGTCATGTTGCAGAGATTTTAGATTTCCCTGATACACTGAAACAATTCTGATCATGGTCCTGCCAGTGATGAATGTGTGTTGTGTGACAGCATGTGCAGGAACCAAAGGCTGGTGGGAGGGATTCTCCAGGACCCAGCTCTACTGTTTGTAAGAAAGCTGTGAAGCTTTTCATTCCAGACTAGTTGGCACATGTTTGTGGAGACCCCAGCTCTGTTTTCTCATTATTGCAAATCAAAATAACCTCAGAACTATGTTTTTACTCTTACTCTAAGTGTCATTTCTCTTTTTGTCAAGGCAAAAATAGCAGAGTACCCCAAGGATCAGGTTGTTGTCTTCATCCCCATTAAGGCTGAAGGGGCTTCTTCTCGATCTTCCTTTGCATGACGAAAGGAGCCAAGAGGCAGTGCAAGAACTAGGCTCATATTGGTTGAGTAAGTGAGGATTAGCTATAGGTTTAATTTCAGTGTATGGGCGAGTGCCCTAACTGGTGCCTGTGCCACATATGCTCGCTTGGGAACCATTCTGAGAACACAGTTACTGTCTCCAAGGAAGATATGCTTTGAGCTTCTGATACTGCCTTGTGCTGTAGGAGACAAGTTTCAGGCACTGAATTAAGGTGACCATTTATGTTAGTCGTTTGCGACTCTCTAAGTTTGCTTATGGCAGTTTGACTGGAACACAGACAACTATGCAATCCTGTCACTGTCTCAGAGTTCATGAGTTCTGCTGGCTTCTTGGTGAAGATAACAAAGAGGTTTGAGTCCCTCCAGCACAGAGAGCCTGTAGTGGGGAAGAGCAGTTGTCTTGCTTGTCTGTCCCCAAGCTATCACAGGGCGTGACTGCCCAGTCGTAGTGCCTGGAGAGTGGCTCCAGTCACCCGGGGTGTGCAGGGTGGGGAGCTCGGGCTGTGCCTTATCAGCAGCTCTGATGAGGAGATGCTGCTGCGGAAATGAGGAGGGGAAAAAAAAAGAAGAGGTACTTTATAGGGTTTGTCCTTCTGTCTCGGTGACACCCTCATCATGCGTTACACCACAACCTCTTCCTCTTCCCTTCCCCACCCCCTACCGAACAAAATTTTTAGTATGTGGGCTGTATTTGTTTGGTTTTGCATTTTCCCTGGTTGTTTGCTGTGCTGAAATCTCAGGATCGCTGGTTAGCCGGGAGGTTTTCTGGAGCGCTGGGGGATTTGTGGGACTGGAACTTTACAAGGGGAGGAAACGGAGACACTGAGGAGAAGGGCATGTTATTGTGAGCTGAAAATCTGTATTCAGATTCTGTTTTCTATAAATATCAGTGAAAACTGGCTGCTTGGAAGAAAAATACTGCATAAAATATTCTTGTGATGCTTTTCTTGACTTATCTCCACACAGGAAAATCACAATTTGATAGACCCGTTTTTTCCTCTGGTGATTAAAAACCTACAACAAATAACCTTTTAGACTGTAAAAGCAAAAAGATATTTTTCTCCTCTAAGCCTGATTCCTTAGCACTACCTGTGCTCTCATTTCTTCTATGAGGTTTAATCTCTGTAGTAGTTTGTGGGTTTAGGTGGTGGGTGATGCAGGACTTGATTTGCTGATATATTGGAAGAGCGTGTATTTAGTTTTAAAAACACTTCAGATATTCACAAAGGAATTACTTTTCCTTGTCTTTTTTTCCACGAAACAAAAATTGAGATAGGATTTTAGTGGATAGTCCTTAAACATGCATATCCAAACGTGTCATGTGCGCTGCTTTTGGAAAGTCAGGAGCAATTTGCACAAGCCTGTGTGATTAGCAAGTAGATGAAATGGGTGAAACTTCATTCTCAGTCTTTGGATCAAACCAGGAGTTTGTCTTGCAGGCTCCATGGCAGTCCTGGCGATTTCAGTGGGATTATTCACGGGAGCGAGGGCAGTGTCAGCTGTCCCTGCTTGGAGCCCGTGGGAGCAGTGAGTCACCTGTGCGTGGCCGTCCCATGCCAAGGGGACCGCAGTCCATCCCCAGGTACTGCACGGTGACACACCATGAAATAGTGCTTAATTCACTTCAGGGCAGAACCAGCCAGTTTAGCCTAAGTGTCACCATCAGGCCCAAATTGTAGTTTTACTGTATAAAGGAGTTTAGGAAAATGTTATTTGAAACTAGTAGTTCTGTATTAGGTTTGAGAATCTGTTGCCCCTAGTAGAGGTTTAAGCTAAAACGAAATACTGCGAAGATATTTACTATTCAGGCTTATTTTGGGAGGGGGATGAGGAAAGGCCTGATAAGTTATGTACTTGACCGCATGTAGTTAAAAATATTATTTGGAATATAAACTTCCTTGTCTGAAGACCAGCTTTATGCACAAAGTCAAAAAGCAGTTCTCCTCCTGGCATCCATAAGTATACCTTAATGCCGCTGAATCCTGGAAATTATGCAGGGCATGCTTTTTAAATGTTGATTTTGACTTCTTGCCTGGGACCAAGTGTAAAGTCTTTCCAAGGAAATACTTAGAAGACTTGCATTGAAACCCAAAATCTGCTGCCAAACCTTAGTTTTTAGAAAGGGAGTAGGGGGCAATCCAGACTGTTAAAAACTTCCAGTTGTTTGTAATTAAATCCACTTCTTCTGTGCACAATAAACATATACTTAGAAAAAGATCATTTTACATAATACTTATGTGGTTCACTACTGATCTTCAGCTGTTAAAAATCAAGCGGTAGGTCTGTTATTTTAGTCTGGAAAGGGTACTGGAAGCTGGGAAGCCAGGACTGATGCAGCTGTGCCACCGCAGTGGCACATATCCATGTATCCAGCAGTGACACGCAAATCGAGCCAGGGAATCCTTTTCTCATCGTGAACCATCTTTCCCATGTCTAACTAGCTGAAGTTTGTTTTGGACTGACAGGGATGGGAATGAAGAGAAGATAAAAATAACCTGTCCGCATGTGCCTCCTTGCCAGGAGCAGAGCTGCTCATGGCTTTGGTGGAAGCTAGGGGATTGCAGGAACGTCTCATCATGCTGCTTGCTTCTTGGAGGGCTGGCAGGAGGCAGGATGCTCAATCCTCACTGCTCTCCCCACCCTGAGGTTGGTCTGACACAGTTCATTCAAGTTTGTTTCAAGTCCACTGCTGTCGTTTCCACCCCATACATCCCGTCTTCCAGATGAACCTGAGCAGCTCTTGCTGACAGCTGCTCTTCTTCCCAGATGGCATTCGGGAGATGCTCTTGGGGCTGAAGGAACTGGTAGGTCTATTGGAAAACCCAGCACAGATAACACATTGCTATGGAACAGAGAGGCCAAAGTTTGAGTGGGATTTTTTAACCACTTGTGTAGAGAAGGGATGCCACCAGGTTAAGACAGCGTGACGGGTTCGTGATGCCTCTGCTTACGTCCTGGAGAAGGGAATCAGTCCAAGCTCCACAGCAGTCTGTCTCTTGTCTTTTGTCACTCTGCAGTCACCTCCAGTTTTGTTGTTTTTGTTGCTTAATGCCAAAGATCAAATTCTGTTTGTGTATATACAGGTTTCTTAGGGCCACGAAAGTGCCAGCAGACTTTCAGGTAGGCACTTTGATTTTGCTAAGAAAAAATGGCAAAGAAATCTCTGACTTTCAGTTAATAAAGTTACTTATAAAACCAGATCTCCTCCCTTTGTTCTTTATGTGCTGTTTGCTATGTGCACAGACACGTAGCCCTAACCAGGAGATTGCAAAAAGGCAGAAGGCTGCTCCCACCAATGATGGGCACAGCTTTGAAAGTTTTGTCCAGTAAATATGACTGTCCTGCTTAGACCTCTTGGCAGGTGGCAGCAGTAGTTGGGGAGGGGACCATGTGACTGAGAGACATCTGTCTTTTTTTCTTAAAAAAAAAAAAAAAGCGCCCATATAGCATTTTGTTTTAACTATCACTCTGCCAGTACTACTGGGATTCCCCAGTCTTGCAGCAAAGGGGCGAGAATCCACCTTTGCTGCAGAGTGCACTCCAGCCTGAGTGTGAGTTTATCCAGGAGGTAAATTTTGCATTTACCCTTTTTTTTCAAGGATGGTGTGAAGAAATTGTCAGTTGTTACTAGGCAGGTTGCATGATCCTTTGGGCGTTGTGAAAAAATAAACACAAGGCACGGAAAGAGCAGAGAGGAGCAGCTGAGAGGTATTATCTAATAACTTAAGAAAAACCATGAAGCCTTGCAGAGCAGATTTGTTGGGATTTGAGATAAAATCCCTGTTGCTTGCTGAGATTATCTCCCAGCATATGGCAGAGAATGTTAGAGAGAGATGGAATTAGCTGCTAATGATCTGGACACCTCTTGAAAACAGATGTTGGTAGTCCTGTATAACTGCGTGCCATTTAATTCATCTGGATTACTCAACAACGGGCTTGGCATGGTATTCAAATGCTTGGTATCTTCATTTCCCACTGATCTCGCCCAGTACTGATCACCACTTTCTTAGAAATACCGCTGGAGTAATTTAATCTGAAATTGTGATTTCCTGAATTCTGAATTCCAATCAATGTGGTGAGGGCAGTGTTGGCCAAGAGCCAGAGAGGCGGCACGGGGAGCTGCAGTCATCTCTTCAGGCAATCCAGTGTGTCTCCACTGCACCACAGCACTACCCTGCTTGAGGATGGGCAGTATTCGTTTCTAGTTTCTTTAGAGGATGACTTATGGATAGATTTCTATGGCTAATGATGCTGCAGTTGAGGAGAAATTTGCTCATGGATTGAGGTGTGAATGGACTGGCATTTGGAGCCAGAGGTGTATGATTAGTGATGGGTGTTTGTTTCTTAGCTGGTGTCTGGCTGATATGTGTGCCTGAGTGACAGTCCTGTGTTGCTTTGGCGGTGGAGGAATGCAGGAGATTTGAGCAAGACACATATGAAGGCCTTTATCCTTATGCCTACCTTAATACCAAACTATAATTCAGATTTTTAAACGTGCAACATTAGAAAATTCAACACCATTCCAACAGGAAGAGTTTCTGTCAGTTTTTACCTTTGTTAAAGGCTATTTAGTTGGTCCTTACTAAAACGTTTAAGTATAGTCAGCTTACCCTTGAGCCACGTACGCTGAACACATTCACAGGTTACAGTCTGGATGAATGAAGCGAAGGAGGGTTATACTGGAGAGGAGGGAGCTGTGTCTGCTCTTGCCACCCCTGACAGCTCCTGCTCCCCCCAGATTCTCCTCCTTGGGCCTGTCAGATGAGGTGGTCGCCAGCTTGCTCCTCCACATGTGCTCAGCATTGGACTGAGCCCACGTTTAGAACCTATTAGAAACGGGGGGTTGAGTTACCTGTGGTCTATGGCTTTTAGTCCTGCGAGAAGGGTGATCTCCCCTGAAGCACTGCTGATCTCAGTGGGTGTTGTCCATGTCTGGTTGGTCTCCATCTTACCTACTCCATCTTGTTTTCCCTGTTGGTTTGCTTGCTGCTTCATTCCCTAGTACGCTTTCCACAGCTGCAGTATGTCAGATCTGCTTTCAGAAAAATGCACTAGCACACAAATCTGAACCCTTACCATGGACAGGATGCTTTCTAAAAACTCACCCCACTTTTATTTTAAGAGATGTCCTATCAGAACCTCTTGCTACAGATTCTGCTCTGGACTCTCAATTCATTTTAGAGCAGCTTCATTCAGATCCTGTTCCCTTCCCTCCTGCTGTCATCCGCACAAAACCGGCACCTACTGAACTTCTTGTCGCTGGGTTTTCTGTGTCCTTTCTAGCATAGTTTTAAGGTAAGACAATCTCAGCTAAAAGGGGAGAAGTGCCTAATTTCCTTTCACATGCCTTAAACCGCACGTCAGGTCCTCTGCATCTCACTCAGCTGTTTCCTGATCATGGAGATGGCAGAGTTTGTTGGTACCTCTCTTGCTTCCATCAATTCTCCTGTTAACTCTTCATCCACACGTGCCCAGGGCTGACCAGGGCTCCACACTGCTGCATGGGCAAGTGCTTAACGCAACCCCCTCTTTAACATGTTTCCCCTCGTGTGGTTTTGGTACGCCCTTACTCATCCTGGCTTTGAGCTCTTGTTCATAAATACCTGACTCATCGTCTCCATTGTTTAAGGCACTGAAGTTTCTAACTTAGGGATGTAGTTTTCCCTGGGTTCTCTTTGTGCCTGTACTGAGGTGTTACTTAAGCACTCTGCTCTGATAATGTTCTCCCTATGCTTATATTGATTTATGTGCAAAATAATGCTCTCTAAAGTCTCTTAATTTACTTACCTCAGTTTGCATTATTGGAAAGCATCCTCCTAGAGCTGCAAGTCTTTTTATTGTTCATGGGGGAAAAAAGTTTGTCATTTCAGTTCATCTTTTTTCCACCCATTTCTTCATGTTAAACTTCCTTTTGCACTTAATCTGTTACAGTAAAAGCCAGACCTTGTCCTCAACCTTTCTTTGTAAGTTAGATTCTTTTGACCTGGTGTCATCTTTGTTACAAAGCTTCACGCGCTGCAGTACAATAATATTTTTCTTGTGGTACAATGAGCAGCACTGCAGATGCTGTTCCAGATGGCGTCATTTTTTTGTCTTAACTGTCTTAATAGATATTTTCTGTGGCTTCCAAACTATGTGGTGTTGCTTGAATGAAAATGTAATTCCGCTGAGAGATTTCAAACCCAACTTTTGCTGGGCTTCCAGAAACAATTTTTTAAAAGTTTATTTGCACAGTCAAAACAAGTTTGCTAGCGTACTGCGTTTGTGTTTTGAAGCTGCATCTTAAGAATCCGATTGAAAATATGAATATTCTCTAGTATATTTTTCTCACCAAACAGAATTTTCATGCAGGCTTATGTATTAATGTAGGGGTTAAACTATGACAAATGTCTTTTGAAACAAATATTTCTTTGCATCAAGAGCGGAAAGCCCAGTTCTCTGCCACTGGAGATACTGCAAGGCTTCACTTCAGACTGGTTCATTTTCTGTCATTTTAAAATAATCATTTGAGAATGCGATTTTAATTTGACAACTTGCTTCCAAGTCCAAGAGAGTCATTTATTCACTTCAGACTTCCTTGGAGGAGTGAAGAGGACTTGTATACAAAGCAGCCATGCTGCGGGCTAGCAAGCGACCTCCTCTGTGGTGGCTGCTTTAGCAAGATGCCAGTGGGTCTCAACAGCATTTGCTTGAGTTCTCCTTTGTCACAGATAAACACTGAAAATGCAGTAAATAATGAAAAATCCACCAGGATATACTACAAGCCTTAGGATCACAGGCACCTTCTTACAAATTTAAAGCCCTACGGACAAAAAATAAATCAAGAAGCCTTAAAAACCCAGAGTTTTTGAGAATGGCTAAGGAAGCAATCAATGGACCGAACACTGACCCCTGCAATAGCAAGGAAGTTGGTAGTTGAAATATGAGAAGGGGGCCAAGGGAAAAGCTGAGAACAAGAAACTGTATTGTTTGGGTTCTTTAAACAAACAAACACATGCAAAAAACAAAGGACTGAGCACCTTTGGCAAAGACAAATGATATGGTTCCATATAATCCTAAACCCTAAATTTTTTAACTGTTGCAAAAGATCTAACGTGGTAATTGTCTTTCAGTGGGGAATTAGGAGTTCATCCATGTACCCTGGAAAATGTTGCAGGACACCTGTCAAGGTTAGTTTGGAATGGAAAGTGTTCAGTAACCTGACAGGCATATGGCCTGTTTTTTTTTTGTGGTTTTTTTTTTTTTTTTTTTTTTTCCCCCTTAAAAAACCTGGAGGGTATGGGAACCCCACACAGGGTGAGGATACCGTTCTTAGTACAGATGGTTGTGCCTGAGTGAGTGGCAAGAATAATGATATCAGGCTGGCACACTGAAAATTTACCATGAATGCTGGTGATTGTGTGAAAAGTAAGAATTGGTCTTGTGCCACTGGTAGTCAGCACAGTGCCTAGATGTAGCTACTTTGTGGTTTGGGGTTTGTTTTTCTAATCCCCAGGCTTCAAATAATCTTTATTAATAATAATAAGTAAGATTTATTATTTACAACAATTTTAAACAAATGAGAAATTTTTGTTACATTGAATTGCTGTTTGGTAATCCACTTGATGGTAAAGCTTTATTTTCAGTGCTGAAAAGGTCTTACTTAGTTTTCAGAATATCAACTTCTAAATATTTGCATTTAATTTATTACAGAGAAATTCTAAGGTTTTTGAATGGATAGTCACCTACTATCACTGGCATGGTCAACAGCTAACTATTAAATTGAAACCTGTGCTGTTTCTAACTCACCTAAGACTGCGCGATCTGTCTCCTGCCTTTGATGTGGAGAGTGAGGTCCATATTCTCCATCCTGGTACATGTGTCCCGAGCTTTCAGCAGACTCCGGCATTCCCACTGATAGGCAGGATTTTCTTAATGCCAAAACCAGAAAGACCTTTTCAATTTTTTTACCATTTCATCAAGTGAAAGGCCCTGAACCAACTTCAAGCCTGCCCTGCAGCATCGCAACGCCTGTGCTTTTGAGGAGGGGTAGCAATTGCCCGGTTCGTGATTCACAGGCTGCGTCCCGGTGAATAGCCTGGTATGGGGTAGCGTGCTCCAGCTCGAGAGCGATCACAGCAAAAGGCACTGGGCAAGACCTGATTCTGAGTAAGAATAGCTCTTTGTGTTTGTGCACTCGGAGTCGAGCACATTTTGTGTTGGACTACAGAAATGGCTCATCCTTTCACGCTGGAGGGCTGCAAGATGCTGTTGGGGCTATTGTGTTTCAGGAGAGAAAGTGCGATTTTTGTGTAGCCAAAGTGCTAAAGCTATGCCTGTGGGGTGGGAGGGATCCCTGCCAACTCCCCATGGGAACAGAGCTGGGAGTGCATTAATTTCTTAGGTCTGTGTGGGTGGTTTGGTTCAGTTGAGCTCTCCTGAGAAGATGTTGCAAGAAGAGCATCATTAGGAATTTGTCCATGTTGCATTTATTAGATGAGATTTCTATTTGCCTTTTAGCTTTATCCTCCACCTGCACCCCACTGTGCCTAAAGAAAATCCTGCTTCTGTCTCTTGGGAAGTAGTTTTCCAGTGCCTCCCAAAATTCCCTCCAGAAAGAGATTGTCACATCTGACCCAGATGCTTCTGGAAAACGAAGCGTCTTGGCACAGTGTGTTCTGGGAGAAACCCTCACACGCAGGAGCCGATCACAGCAGTGAGGATAGTGTTGAGGGAAGAGGGCTTTTCCTTGGGTTAACTCCAGTAACAGCCAAACTCTTGGGTTTTAATTAGTAAGTGAGAGCCAGATACTGGTTGGCCCTATTTCCAAGCTGGACTTTTCCATTTCTCAAGTGGGAGTGGTGTTCTTGGACCTCTAAAACCTCCAATATATTTTATCCTCCTGTCCTTTGATTAAGGATTTGTTTGTTGACACTTCAGTGGGTTGTGGCTCTAATGACAGCAGCCCTTGTGTCAACCAAGACAGAGCTGCTCGCTGTTGATAGTTCCTGGCTTTGTCTCTGCTTCCTAGATGTGGTCTGATAGAGGTTCTAATGATCTTATAAGTTGTAAGTAGGAATAATTCTCAGTACAAAGGTTAATTAAGTGGATTTTTGTATTTCTCCAACTGTCCCCTGTGCCTATCTGTGGACCAGACAGATGAGCAATGACAATGCTATGCAGATCTCCTTGTCAGTTATTTTTTTTTAATAGTCTGCCTGCAAAAAGCAGATCTGTAGGATGACACAGAAGGCTCCTACTTACCCAATAAACATTTAAAAAGTTAGTTCTGGACATATTTTCAGATAACTTTTCAATGGGAAATAACTAACTGAACCTACCATGGTAGTGTTTCCAGTGAACTGAATGTGGTATGAAGTTCACATTTACATTCCTTCTTATATCTCAGAGGGTCTCATCTGTAAGGGGTTTTAATAGGTGCCAAATGTTCTCAATATCTGTCAAGGTCTATTATAGATGAGATTTTTTTTTTTTTTTTGCACGGAGCAGGAAACATGAGGCATCTTATTGGAATTGTTCCTAGAAGGTTTGAACTTTGCAGATGTATGAGTTTTTGGTATGTCTTGGTAAAATGCTAAGTCTGAAGCTCAGCAAATTACTATGCTGGCTGTTAACAGAAGATTGCAGCTATGCTGGTTCGGCAGGATTAGATACGAGATTGAAAGATTTCCAACCCCGCCAAATGGAGATCTCTTGGTGGGTAACTGAGCCCAGAGAGCACCTCGGCTGTTGGTCTGCCCACTGTCTCAAGTCGTGCTGAGCCTTCCTGAGGGCTTCAGCAAGCCAAAACTCAAGGGTAAAATGTGCTGCTCTGGCTTCCAGCTGTAAACATGGAGATCAATATCATGTCACAACTAGACAACTGTTAAAATTGGACATGCACTGTGTGTGATTACTTGGTTTTAAAGCCTAACTCTTAGCTAATCACAGAACACTAGAGAATAAAGGATTCATTTATTTGCAGATAAAGTGCTGAGTGACCTTGTGCTCTATTCTTTTTATTATTTTTTTCTTGACAAATGTGGATTTTAGGGTATCTTTCCTCGATTGCTTTCTTTTTATTAACTTTGACCCTGCCTTTGTACACTTGCAGATCATTTTTGACATGTAAGTGGTAATCCTTACCTTAATATATTTTTATAGGACTGATGCTGTAGTCCAACCCTCTCTAACACTTGGCAAAACAGTCTGTATACTTCGAGATGTGCTGTCAAGCATAACTGCTTTGTGATATTTCTGCTTTCTCAAAATTAAAGTCAGGCATTTTCTCAAACACTGACAAGGATGTTTTAAAATACTAAATTCTTAAGGACACAAACAACTTCTGGATAAAATGATGGGGAAATATAGTGCTGGAGAAATATTAAAAAAAAAGTTATGAAAGTCCTTTTCAGTCTTCACTGTTTCCCTTTACTCTTTCTCTGCTAAGCAGTCAGTATTAATTGAAAGTTCAGAATTGTCAGTTTTTTCCCCCCAATCTTTTTTTGAGACAACCATGTAATTATTAAACTAGTACAGTGAAAAAAACTGAGCATACTGCTCAAAACTGAGAAAGAGAACAAAATACAAAAGTCCTGTGATAAAAAAGGATGTTATCAAATGCAATGTTGTGTTGGCAGAACTTCTGAACAGAGTTTTCTCAGGCTGGCAAGTTGTAACTTCAGTCAAAAGACTTTTTCCTCCAGCCTGTTTTCACATCAGAGCAGGAAAAAAATGGGGTACTAGTTACATTAATTCAGAAAAATCTGAAACATTAGCATAACCCATGGCAAATGTAGGTGTCCATGACCCAACACTGGAGGTAGATGGGCACTTGGGGTAGAATCTGAAGAAAACAGTCACTGGTACCGGTGGATCTTGGATCTGGCACTGAGATCAGCAATCTCCAGGACCTGGCTCCTGCAAGAAGGAAGGTGGGAAGGATGCAGTGGGAGATGTCACAGGTGAAAGTGGGTTTACTTGTGACGGCCAAGAAGCCTTTGCAGGGAGGATGCTGTTAGAGGCCAGGCAAAATGGAGCAAAACAGTGTAATCAGTCTGCCCATAAAGAACTACAGCAACTCATGTATCTCCTTTAGGAGAAAGTGGTGTTTGCTTCACCCCCAATTTTTTTTCTTTAGTTCCGTGAACAGATCTGATTTCTCACACCTTATTTCACCTAGAGCAAAGAAATTATACTGAAAACAAAAAATCTGAATTAAACTGTTTCCTTGTTCTCCTTCCACTTCACCCCTTTGTGAGGATATTTGAAAGGATAACTAGATGCTGACCTTGAATGTTAAATGGTAGTCCTAACTTCTGCTCATTGTTTACCAAAACTGTAGGGCCACTGTGTAACAGCAAGTGGTGTAAGTAACTGTCAACACGGGTCACTGATACTTTAACAGAAGACTTTAATTCATAATAAAACTAAGTAGAGGTTTTAGGGTGAGTTAAATTTATTGCAGCAGCGCCCTCAAGTGCTGCGACACAAAGGTCTGATGGCATCTCTCCCACAGGACGCTGGGGATTACTTGCTGAGGGCTTGATTCTTTAGCATGTTCAGCCCAGTAAGAGCATATAAATTACTTTGGTATAACTTTGAGTGCTCACAAATCTTTGGACTATTCAAAATATTAATAGCATGAAGGGAAGCGTGCTGGGTTTGGAGGGGTTTTTTAATTGCTCTGTGGTAAGGAAAGTGTTGTCAGGACCAGTTTGGGGTTGGAAGCGACAGCAGGAGTCCTGGGCAGAGGAGCTTGCAGGTCAGTGATGGGTCAGGTCCTGCAGGATGCCAGTTTGTAGCCTGGGATGCTCAGTGGTAAGGAAGGTGTTGTGTTGTGGGGTTGGAAGCAACAGCAGGAGTCCTGGGCAGAGGAGCTTGCAGGTCAGTGATGGGTCAGGTCCTGCAGGATGCCAGTTTGTAGCCTGGGATGCTCAGTGCCAGCAGAACCCAGTGCATAGCTTTATAAACCATTCTTCAGCTCCCATGGCCCGCCCTTAGTTTAGGCTGTGGAGATAACAGAGCAGAATCATCTCTGGTGTGACTCATTACCTTAAAAAAGAATTTTTTTGGAGTTAGATGTGGTATTCATCTGGTGCAGGGATAACTGTTCCTGGTAGGCTGTGGAACAGTACGCTGTTTGTAATGGTATAAACTGTACGGACATAACTGTGGCAGTATAAAGCAGCTGTGGTCTGCTAGAGCTGTTACACCAACCTGAACATACCGGCATCATTACAGTTGTGCAAGGAGCCTGCAGCCCCTGGGCTCGCTGGACTGTGGTTTTGCCAGCAGAATTCCAGCTCTCCTCGAGGCAGCTGCTGGAGGGAGCCCAGGTTGCAAGCCTGCTCTTCAACTTCTGGGCAATAAAGCCGCAGTCGCTTCCAAAATTGCAGCATCGATTTTAGCTGTCTGACAAAGCTGGCTGTGCGATTTCCTCCATACTCTAGAACCCCTTCTGTTAAACTCCCCACCTCTTCTCTCCCAGCGTGTATGATCAAAGAGGGTCAAGTTATCTTTGTTCAAAAGTAGAATCTCTAAGTGATACCAGTGTGTCTGGAGAAGCAAATTTAACCCAAGAGAATGATTCCACAGGGGTAATGCAATCATAGCACCTAATAATTTCCTGGATCCACAAAATGATCTTTTGAGGCATTGCTGAGAGCAGAAGGCATCATTTACAGCACTCCCCTTGTAAAAAATAATGCCCTTTCTTCCGAATTTTTGAGGATTATTTTTGTAAAGATAACTTACAAATCTCTATTTTATATTCCTTGCATATACGACTCAAATGTGTATTTTATAGTGTCCTTTTGTGGGAGTTTCTCCAGATCCAGAGGGAATGGGGATTGCAATAGCCATCTGTGGAATGAAGAATTGCAACATTTGGGTCATACCCACTCTTAATATTTGAGTCTTGAATGAGTATTTCCAGAATAAACCAGGAAGAAAATAAGAGGTCAGAGGGAAGAGAATTTAGAAATCATTCAGTTGTTTGATTTATGAGAAAAATAAAGTAGTGACACATCTTTAAAATAAACAAATACAAAGGTCAGTGGCCATCTGGAGATACAGTAGCCCAGGATCACTTAGGCTTTTTTTTCGCCACTTAACCAAGGAAGTTTAAAGCCTTTGGCCCAAATGCTGCTCTCTGCTACACATACGGAGTTTCACACAACTCCTTCCTTAGGTGACCTTGGGCTGGTTTTGATTTGCTTGAAGCAAAAATGATTGTTTTTCTTTCACTGGAAGTGTTACCACTCTGGAGCGGTGCTGAGAAGAGTTGAGTTCCTCGATTCAGTCCCTACTACTAGAGCTGCCTCGGTGCTCCCTGGTATGGGCTGGAGGAAGATGCTCTTAATTATTACAGGTAGATAATTAAGATAATTAGATAAAAATTTAGATAATTGTCACCCCTCCCCAGGTGAGACACCCAGCAGACTCCGTGTGTATTCTGGACCAAAACACAAGGGCAGTGTGTAAAATACTGCACGTCAGTAGGCAGGCATGAAAGATGGGGAGTTTGGATTCATGGGAAAGCTGTTGTTTCTTAATTGTATCTTTTTCCCCAGTGTAATTTATTGTTTCAGTGTAGAGGACTTATCTACATATACAACTTTATTTCTGTTTTATTACATTCTAATCCATTGAAGGAGCAAGATGACTCCATTCCAGAAGGAATTATCCCAGAATAAATATGACCTCCTACAAAGCCAGGTTTTTGCTGCTCTCACACCCAGTTTGGTTCTTGGGGACCAGTCTGCCTGTCTCCATAGAATCATAGAATCATAGAATGGTTTGGGTTGGAAGGGACCTTAAAGATCATCTAGTTCCAACCCCCCTGCCATGGGCAGGGGCACCTTCCACTAGACCAGGTTGCTCAAAGCCACATCCATACCCTGCCCAGCTCTCAGATTGTTCTCCCTGGATGCCCCCCCGTCACTTGAATTCTGGCATGCAGTTAAATGCACCAGTGCTGTCACAGTTTCACATACCTCGAATCCCTAATCCTGCCCTGTAATCCTACATGACCACAGCTGGAGATGCTGGCTTTCTAGTCCCTTTCTGAAGGTGAAATGACCATCACATCTTCGCAGGAGAGGCCGGACTGTGACAGCTGGAAGCAGCCGTAGCAAGCCTAAAGGGGCACTACCTGGTCAGGAGCTTTGGCAGAAATGTGGAAGTGCTTCAAGGCAGAAAGTCTCCAAGAACATCTGCCAGGGTGAATGCGTGTTATTACGAACTGGAATGTATTTTCACTTGAAGTACACGTGTTCCCTTTTCTCCTCACCTGGAGGAGAATATTTGGAAGACTGGAGTCGGGGATTGGTAAGACAGTGCTGAGATCTGTACAATGCTCTTTCATCTGGGAAACCCCATGACAGGCACTCTTAACACCAGAAATGGCTGCGGGACCTGTCTTGGAGCCCACGCTGTGCTGCTGCAGGCGACACCAACAAACAAACATTGCGCCCAGTTTTGCAGGGACAACTTGCACTGACTCTGTTCTTTTTGCACCTGCTCTACCATTGCTCCCCAAAAAGGAGGGGGGAAAAAAGGAGAAAAACAAACAAGCAAAAAAGATGGGGGCATTTCTACTTAATGAATACTTGGCAAACCTCCAAGGGAAACATGACCAGGGAGTTTGTTTTTGCTAACAGAAGAGGGGGCCAAAGCTGCAAGGACTGAGGGTGGGTTTCAGGTTTGAAAAGGAAGAGGGTGAAAATGGGAAGGAGCCAGGGAAGTGGAGGAGCAGAGAAAAGGACTGAGGGGGTTTGCAAGCCTGTGTGGCTGGGAAGCAGTTGGAAGTGGAGACTTGGTCAGGGCTCAGCCTGAGGAGTGGGCTGGGAGGGAGAGGAGCTCCTGACTGGGGAGGCTGAGGCCGGTGGGTGGCTTGGCCAAGTGTGTAGGGCAGGAGTACCAGGGAGCCTGTGCTGGGTGGGATAAGGGCCTACTGGCTCAGGGTGCTCCTCAGCAAAATAACCCTTTAGAGACACATTCAGTAGAAAGGTGTCAGTACTGGTAAAGCTTATTGCGTTTTGTAACTGGCCAACCCAGCTGGGTCATTTTGCTTAAAAACCTGGGTCTCTGGGTGCTCAGGACAGGCCTCCCCCAAGCAGCATTGCGTGTGTGAGAGCAGGGGGGCAGTCAGCCTGCCCAGCTACGGGGTATGGCTGCCACTGTCCTCAGGCTACGGTGTTTACATCTGCAATGGGTTATTATTTGCAACTCAGTTGGGAGAGGGAAAAAAGTTCCTTGAGGTATAGTTCACCATAATAATAATATAAATTTCTGTAATGTTACTGCACAAGCGTTTGTTCATAGCTTGGGTGAAGTTGTACTTTTTGCCTCTGCCTTGCTTCTGCTTTTGAAATCCTGGGGGCATAACTCTTCGTGGCAAATTCAGGCCTTTTGCAGAGATTTCCACTCTCTGCCTGGTTAGAAAGTACTTCCCAGCCCTTAGGTCTCAGAAAAATATTTTGCACAGCAACCACAACAGGACAGGTTTCTCATGGCAGGTTTGTCCAGGGATGTGTACATCGTTCTGTGTCTTCTGAATGTATGCTTGACTCTCACTCTGCAGCAACTCAGTGAAGACTGAAGGGATAATCTGGATTTCTTGCAAACACAGAGACAGAACACTGATGGCGATGTGGCAGCAAAGTTTCCATTCCTTTGCTTAAAGCATCTCCTCCCAGAAAGGCATTTGCAGAATGACTGCAGCATTGTCATATTGATGACTTTCAGGATCATGGCTTTCAGTGATTTTGCTTCTAGCCTTTCTGAAATCAGCCTGAAAATGGCACTTGATTGTTAATGTCAGAGCATGGGAGGTGGATAGTGTGAACCCTTGCCTGTAGCAGGCATCTAAAAGCTAGTGGGAATTGGTAGAAATCTGTGTGTTACCATAAAAAAAATCATAATGAGCACAGCTCCAAGAAAAGCCTGACCAGTTTGCTGCACGTCTGTTTTGGTGATATGTGAAATTTTGGAAACTCACCAGTACACATAGGCGCTTTTTGTTCCTATATAAACAAAGCGATGTGAGTGTATACGTGGTAGAGCTGTGGAGGGAAAAATACAGCCGGAAAACTCCTGTGCAGACAAGACATGAGGTGATGTGATTTCCCACAGAGAAGCCAAAATCAAGAATAATATCAGAAAAGCACCTGAAATGGGGCCATTAGGAGGAATAAATGTTGGTAATGATGCTGCCAACTGTTGGAATAATTTTTTCTCTTGGTCCCACCATGGTTATTACTTTTTTCCTCAGAGCTACAGTCTGTGGAGCACTGGCACTGAACTTCTGCTGTCAGTCCAAACAAACCACATTTTCTAGCTCTTAAGAGTGCTGAGAAACATTTCAAGTGTACCCAGAAGGCTCGTAACTGGAAGGTATATTTTCCTTTAAAGTCTCATAACTTCGGGAGGGTTTGACCCTTGTTTTTAAGTGGCTGGGGTTTGCACATTTGTGATAAATTGCACTAAAATACTGTTGCTTGCTGCTGGTGGCGTTTTTTGTTGCCGCTACTCGATGATGCTGAAGTTGTCATCCTCCTCTGAACTGGGATTCTTTGTTTTGGTAACAAGGGAGTAAAACGAGGAAACCTGTGCTTCCAAGAGAGGAAATATTAAAACACGGAAGCGAGTGGGTATTCAGTGGGAGGTGGCATTAGTGTGGCACCAGGTGGCCCTGAGTGGGTTCCACTGAACTGGGCGCAGCACCTCACCCTTGGGCCTTTTCTGCACGTGTGGTTTGTGAGTCCTGCACAGGTGCTGATGGAAATTTTTAACATCGAATTCAGAAGGTGCTAGTAACAGTGAAGGAATAAATCCCACATTGTTAAAGTCTCCTGCATGAATAATTATTGCAGATAACACTGTGTATTTATGTCTTTGCCAGCTGTGGTGCTGCTTGTAGACCAACTTCTAGAGCCTACTCTAGCATGGCCCTTGAGTCCTCTGGCCCCTCTCTACTCCCAAACCCAAGACCACATCTGGAGCTCTCTGGAGTCAAACCAAGAGCCATTTCCAGCAGGATTTCTAGAGCCACCTCTAAAGCCTCATTCAGGGTCCTTTCCAGCATTCACCTCCCAGTGCGACACTTGGGTCATTTGCAGAGCAACCTTCAGACCTGCCCCTGGGTCTGGGTCTGCGGTCGCTCCCGCCACTCCTCTAGAATTAATTTGTGAATAAATGTGTTGATCACGTATGGAGCCCTGTGAGCTGCCGTGGGTGGGACCCCCGTGTGCCAGGTGAGATCCTGCCCTGCGCTGGGGCGGCCAGGCAGCCGCCGACCACCGCTGCCGCCCTAATTGTAGGCGTCTCGAGCACACCGAGAGCATGGGGCAGCGCATGGGCTCCTGTCTTCTTCTTTCAGCTTTTGCTTCTCGTTTTTCCCGTCCCTTCTCCTGGTCTCCCCTGGAAGCAGCAGGCGTTTCAATGCGGGCTTTGTGGAAGCAGAGCTGTCTGAGCCCTTTAAGCGGGAGATGAGCTCAGGTAGAAGGAACGCAAAGAGCTCCTTTCATCAGCCTGGGCCCCGCCAGCGGCTGCGGGGCATGTCCGGCCAGTTATAAATGGATCATGTGTTGCTATTTTTAGCCTAGAGAGGATTGTAAATATAAAAGGGTATAAAGTGCAAAACTTAGCAACAGTGGCGTTTGTTTGCTTTTTCTATTTTCTTTTTTTTTCCCCCCTCCCCGTTGGCAGGAATGTGTTTGGAGAGGAATGAAGTTAAAGCAGGAGGTTTGCTGGGTGATCGCCTTTGGACTTTGCACCGCGCCGACTTTCATATGCATACATACAGATATATGTGTATCTCCCTCCAGAGGAGGAGGGGAGCATGGGCTTTTCTGATGCTGTTTGGAGACCCAAAAGCGCAGGCTGAAATGCAATGCGAACGCTGGAGGGAGAAGTGGGGGGAGCGAGCAGGCTGGGCGCGCAGAAGGACGGGGGGAGCGCGGGCCGCGGTGGATGGGACCCGGGGTGACCGTGGTGAAGGGGGGGAAGCAGGGGGGAAGCGGTGGGTGATGGGGAGGAGCGGAGCCCTGCCTGCGTGGGGACAGAGTTCAGCAAATGGAAAACACTGACATGGGTAAAAATAGTAACAGCAGGGTTAAAAATAGCATCTGGTGAAATAAATGTGCAGTAACTTCTGAAACCCTCTTGGGAAGTTTTCCCTTCTGATCCGCTCCTTTCCTGCGCCCTGTTCCTTCTCCAGCAAATCCCAAAGCAAACCCTCCTGCAGATTGAAAACATTAAAGCTGCACCCTGCAGAGGATGAGCTTGGGTACTTTTTTTGCCGGTTTTATGGATATTTTTGTTTGTTTATTTACTGAAACTTTGTGCCAGGGAGGGGGGACCAATTCCCCTTTCGCTGAGCCTCCCCTATAGTCCTGGGAGAGACCAGTTAGAAGGTCCTTGGGGTTGTTTCTCACTTATCTTTTCCTTCCTTTTCTCCTTTTTGGTGTGTTTTTTGTCTTTTTTATTTTACTGGGGTTTTTTTATGATGGTGTTCTTCGGTTTTTAAGACCCTCATGTCGCTTCTAGGAGTGCAGACTTCAGTCTTGTCGTCCTGCTCCGACCCCCCAACCTGGGCAGCAGCAAACCCACCGGGCAGACGGATGCTCAGCCTCCCGCAGAGGTGCAGGGCAAGGGCTCGGGGGCAGCGGCCAGCCCGGGGGTGTCCGGGGGCTCCTTGCAGACGAGAGGGTGCAGGCTTCTCCAGGGGATGATGGATGGCGAAGGGAGGGAGCAGCCAACCGGGCGGCAGGAAAGGGCAGGGAGACCTGGAGTAGCTTGTTCTGTGGAGCAAAGGGGTGGCAGGTCCCTTCTCTCAGTGGGGCTGGTCCCCTTCAGTGGGGCAGAAGGTGCTGATGGCTCGGAGCGGAGGGGAGAGGGGGTCAGGGAGGAGGAGAGCCCACTGGGGTGGGCAGGGGTGCAGGGGAGATGCTTAGGAGGGCTCGCAGAAATCCCCTTAGGGATCTTTTTGCAGCTCCGGCTATAAACTTGGCTTGTTTTGACTGGACTAGATAACTGAGGCAGAAACAATTGTCGTGACAGGCAGCCCTGGTTCCTGAAGCTGCCCACCACAGCACGGGGACAAACACGAGGGGCCAGGCTGGTTGTCATCAGAGTTTTTAATTTTTATTTTTTTTTTTTTTTGACTAAGCTGAAGCTTTCCACATGGCTCCTTATGGCCCAGGTTAACGGCACCGGGTGTCTCGGGTGCATTTTGTAAGGTCTCCTCCCCAGTTAGTTCCCCCCATGGCCTGGGGTGAAGAGGCCTGGCTGGGATGGGAGCGCGGCCGGCCCTGTGCATGGCCGCTCCTCGGCCAACAGACACGAGGAACAAACACGAGATCACGCGAGTTTCCGTATCGGGAGGTTGGTGATGCAGCTGGGAACGACGGGGTTGGGGAGGCAGGTTGGTGCCCCCCGGCTTTTCCCAGGGCCAGGGTGGTTGCAAGTGCTGCTGCCATGGCTGGAGCTGAAGGGACGCGCACACGTTCTGTCTGGCAAAGTGCGAAGGGAGGCCAATGTCCCTAATTGTATTTAGCAGGCTAAGCCCTGAGCATTTAATTACTTTTTTTTTTTTAAGGATTGGACATTCCACAGCTTGTTTCTCTAGATCATTTTTAATTAGTTTTGATATTTAAATATACTTCATATGAAGCCTGTCTAAATCCTTTAACCGGTATATTTTTGAAAGCACAACTACGCTTTCATTTGCTGGAGTAACTAAAAAAATACTTTATGTATTTGACCAAAGCTGTTTTGTTTTAAAATTAGGTTGTTCATATCCTTCTAATTTGATCATTTCATATTTGATTCAGCACATAAAAATGATGCAGAAACTCCTGTTAGGAATCTAAACTGAACATTCATTTTCTTATCAAAATATTATTATAGAAAAATACTCGTCATTCTTCTTGGCATAGTAAGCAAAGAAACATGTGGATGTGTTAATTTATTCCAGACCCAGCAAAGAGGGATAGTTTATATAAGTAAAATAAATAATTCTTGCCCATTTAATAATTGGATCACTTTAACAATAGTTGACTAATAGTCAGATGTCTGAAATACATCTTGCCCGTTTCTATTCTTTAGGGAATTTAACACTTAGAGTGTTTTTTCCAGGAATTGTCATTTTAAAATTGTTACCTTTTTACATACTTACTATTTGTTGCCCTCCATAATTTATTAATTCAGAACTAGGAGAAAACAGCTCAAATGTAGTTGAAATTAATCCCCTGGGAGTCTGCAAAGAAATTCAACTGAGACAATAAATCTTGTGAAGGAGTTTGAGTTATTTAAAAAGTGTATTACTTTACTGTCTAGCATAATTAAAAAGATTTTGATTCTCAGAAATAGCGATGTATTGGTTAGTCATTTCTTGGTTTGGACTGTGTTCATGGATTGTTGAATGCTATATATCTAATTCCAAATCGCATTGGTGGTACAGGAGTGAAAGTAAAAAAAAAAATCTCTAGTATAAATGTATCTACCTATAGCATATGGAATTCTTGTATTTCTACATACGGCTCTGCTAACGTTAGTTGTTAAATTGTTAGCATTGCCTTTCGAGGTATTTTGCTCCAGTGCATAACTGCTTTAACCTTTTGTTATGTTTTCCCAACTTGGAGAATGCAGGTGGCATGTCTCTTCATGCTGGTGATTGATAACAGCTAGCTAAGATTAACTCCTAGGATTAAGTTGGTTTAGATAACAAAATTCCACGATTGTATTTTTTCATTTGCCTGAGCTTTGAAGAGAGCAATCCTGTGACTGTTACTTGCAAGTAATAAAATTTAACCCCTGTCCTGCCAATGGTATGATGGTTAGGATATTGTACCTTGAGTGAAAACATTCACATTAAGTACTTAAACACTCACTGGTATTTTTACTACCCTCCAAAATAATAAAGAAATATATAAGTATTAGAATCTAGTGTCCAGTAATAACTTACTATTTTAATAATATAAGTTATCCCTTTCAAATAAAATGTTTTGTACAGCGAATATATTAGAGAGTTTTGAGAACATGTAAAATACAGCAGTAAAGATAGAATATCTCTGCAGGGTCACAGTTGAGGTCTTGCTTTCCTTGTTCAGAATGAGTTTTACAGAAATAGGATTTTGGATGCATGATAGGGAATTCAGTACTGTTCTCTAGAAACTTAACAGAAGTATTACATTTTGTTAGAAAAAAATTAAGACAGTAATTGCAAAGCCAAAAATCTCAAAAAAATAAGGTAATTACAATTTTTCCTGTTAAACTCTTCCTATTGCATGTTATCACAGTAAGGACATAAGGGGGGCAAGGGGGGATTTTGAATCAACCTTTTTGGTACTTGCATTTTTCCTTTGAACCTGTTATCACACACACCCCCCTTATACTCAATGCATTGAGTTCAAGATGGCATAAACAGAATTTGTTAATTTAAATTATTGGGTGTTTCTTCCTCATATTATAGTTACAAATTTATACAGAGATGAATAAGATGGATATAGTTAAGGTTTTTAATAATTTTGATGTAGTTTTTAAAGTGAGTTTGTCGAATTTGTCCTGTAAATATTATGGTTATCAGTTTAGTATACTTTTGTCGGTGTTATTATAAACTTGGTACTAAAAGGCACAGTGGAGACAGATGAAGGTGCTTCACATGTATTTGGAGATTATTCTGTGCATTTATGCTGGCTCAGTGCTAAGGAGTCAGCTTTGTCCTAAATGTGAACTGTAACTGTAGCATTCAACATGCAATTGCAAAGTCTGTATTTAAAGGAAAAGGAGGGAATTTGACAGCTGCAACCATGATTAGAAATTTAGAAATCTTAAATGATGGGAGAAAGCAATACTGCATAAGTTGGGTTTTAATTCTAAAAATAAAATTTAAATTCTTAAAGCTTGATGAAAATAGATTTAATTTTTTTTTTTAGCATTTTTCTAGGTAATAAAAAAATGAGCACAAGGAAAGCTAAAATTCCGAGAAGCTGTAGCATGACATTTCTAAACGAAGGAATGCAATTAGTGAGACACTAATTTTGACTTTTGTTATTGATCCTTAGTTTCCACCCCCCCCCTCCCCTCCCCCCGGAAAGTTAGTTAAAACAAGGACAATGCTGAGGGTCTTCGGTGAGAGAACAGGAACCCAACATGTTCCTGACACAATTCAGATAGTAAAACCCACTGAACAGTGCCTCAAACCAGAAGACTTGCAGCTCGCTGGAGCGGCCTCTGCCAGGAGCTCGCTGGAGATCTGCTCGCACTTTCCCAGCTTCTGCGCTTCTCTTGCCTGTGTGCAATAGCAGGAGCAGGCATTTAAATTACTTCTGATTTCAAGGGAGCACACTACCATCAGGAGGTCACACTGCATGAGTAAATGTAGGACTAGTTTAGCGATTATTTTGATTATCTGTAACTATCTGGCAGTATTAGACCTGCTAAACTCTAGTCTTCTAGTCCCTTTCTATTTAATTAAATGTATTTTTAATCATTTTCTTGAGTGAGTGATGTAGGGGAAAAGGAAGCTTGCCAAAAATCCTCAGAGTATTGACTTGCTGTTTGTATATTTGGGAAGGATTCCCTTTGAAATATTCCTAAGGCTTTAGAAAGCTGGAAAGGAAAAAGAAATTTTACTATAGTAAAATCACTGATGTAATTAACATTTCCTAAAGTGATGCAAGGCTTTCAGTTATCTAAATAGTTTGTTTCCATGTTAATAACAAAACTGAGAGAGAATGACAACCTACAATTTTAATTTCTTCTGTCAGACTGTGCTGGTTTTGTTACTGTACTGACACACTGGTTTTAATTGTTGAAGTCTTTACTCTTGCTCACCAGCTCTAACCCCTGCCACACGGCCCACTCGGTCGACGGAGAGCTGCTGGTGGGTCTCCTTCCGTGGGGCAGCCCCCAGCCCTGGCTCCCCTTCTGCAGGTCTGAAACCTGCAGAATATGAAATGTGTATCGGGAAGCTTGAAAGTTACGTGTGATTGATTTGTTTGATTTTAACAACTGTGGGGAACAAAAACTGCAGTCCTCATTATGTAGTGATTAATAGTGCTTACCCAGAATTTTATATTTTTTTTTTCTCTCCCCTCTGCAAATCCCTCGCAGTCAGAAGCATGTAGCCAGGTATCCAGCACTACCACCGGTGTCTTAAAAAAATCACCTCTCAAAGATCTCTCCCTTAGGCAGCTTATAGCTGCCAAAACAGACTCCTGCCGAGTATCAAAGGGCATCCCCTGCAAGGAGGTTTCTCCCAGCAGTTTTGACAGAGCAGCTGTCTGGCATAACCAGAGCTGCAGCTGGATAGTCCCAGCCCTGCTCATCCTGCCTTTTTTGTAAGGAGTTTGTAAATACAGGCTGCTGCTCGTACTCTTACCGGGAGTTAGGATTTTGTGAGCAGATAGGCTGTTGGATTGAGTCAAAAGTACTAAATGCAACGTGCGCTACCAAACCCGTGGAAGAAATTGTTCCCAGCGAGGACTCCAGCTGCCGGCAGTGGCCCTGGCTGCTCCGCGGCGGTTGCTGGCACTGGTTTCTCTGTGCTTTCTATACATTCAAAACAATGGAATATTCCCAAAAGATACTGACAGCTGCCGCTGGC
>NW_010254569.1:33541-56508 GCF_000690775.1 Eurypyga helias
AGCCCGACAGGCCCAAGGGAGCCTCCGAAGGGAGTAAAGCCCAAGGCCAGAGGAGGATGCTGATGCGCAGACCTCTGCGTCAGCCCTGCTTTAGAAGAAATGGATGTACAAACGCAACTTGAGATAGGAGGATTGGAAAAACCATACTAGCGTTATTGTTAGGGGGTCAGTCAAGCTGGGAAGTGAACCCAGTGCAGAAATAATGTGGCTACGGGCTTCTTGCAGAGCAGCGTCACCCCAGACAACTCAAGGGACACCCGTACTTTCTGCTGAGCCGCAGGCGAAGGGGCAGGCAGGGTTTGCAAGGCTCGGGCTCCTCCTCTGTGCACTGCCCGGGGAGCGGGCTGACGCTGGTACAGCAGCGGCAGGTCAGCTTTCCCATATATGGGAAAACCCTGCTCTAATTTTTAAAGCTATGTATTGTGGCAGTGCTGAATATGGGAATTTTATAAGCAAAGCTGAATGCTTGTTATGTTCATTTCTATGCCAGTATCTGGGGCGCTGTCATTGCGGTTGCCGCTGCAAGGTATGCTTGCAGCCCTTACACAGGCAGCTTCCCAGAATTTTCCTACTTATTTATAATTTTCTAATAGAAATGGGAGCCAGGGATAGGGCACAGGGGAGAACATGATGCTGAGATGCTCTAGAAAAGCAAATGACCAGAGGACCCCGTAAGCAGGACATTTTGCATTGGTAGTTTGGTGAGATAGCCAGTAGAGGATGAGCATTGCAGTGGTAAATGTGCTGGTTCAGAGGCATTATTTATTAATACGTATTATTTGGATTTACGCTGAGCTCATCCCTATACTAATCTGAATGCTCTACTCTTATCCAAGCCGTTGCAGGCTGCCCATGCAGCGACTAGACAACCAGCCTGTCGTTTCTGTAATTCTTGTAATCTAATTACTGCCTGCCAGAGCAGCGAGTGACTTCTGCTAAAAAACCATGATGTACTACTGCCTTGTTGTCTGATCAGCCAGAAGTTTACTGAGGGCTCCTGGGTGTATCAGGAGGCTGAGGTGCCTCGGGGACTGTGACCATGGTTGAATTTTTTCTCTTGGTTGGTGTTCACCTGTGTGTGTGACACTCACCTACACCAGTTAAAAGGCTGAGGAAAGTGGGAAGGAAACAACCACGTCTACGTCTTGGACAAGGTAGCTGCTTTGTCCTGTGGGCAAGTAGTATGAAAAAGGTAGTATGAAAAAGGCTTCCACCCTGGCAGCCCAGGACAGGCAGACCTCCCCTCCAGGCATTGCCTTAGCATTTTGGGTGCTCTAAATCCACTCACTTGGGTTTTTTGTTTGTTTGCTTTTAAGGAAAATATAGAACATTTATTATTTTTAAAGGGCTAGATTCTTACCACAGAACAGCCCAAGTAAAATTAAGTCATACAGTAGTTACTTTGCTTAAAATATTAAGCAAAGATTGCTGCCATTGCCCTGCTGACCGCTATTTTTGAGCCAGCAAGTGTTCCGAAGTGCCTGGTCGTGCTGATTGTGGCTCCCCCGATGTTTGGGGTGGCAATGAAAACTTTCCTTTGATGCAAGCCGGAGTGGTCCAGTGACGGACATGCCAGCATGAGCAGGATGTGAATCTCCATAGAAGTATTTTTTTTTTAATGAATTTGTTTAAAACCAGGCATTTTGCATCCCTTCCAGAAATCAAACCCACCCTGGTAATTCCTTGCATGGTCCAGGTCACTGCTGGTTATTCCCACCACGTGCCCTGTTCTAGGGGCAGCACCTGTAAGAATGTGGTGTTTTCTCAGTAGCTGGAGAGGAAAACATTACAGGTACTCGCTGGCTGGAAAAGAAAGATGCAGCAAGCTGCAGCTAGTTGCAAAATAGCCGCTTTAAAGCAGAAGCTGCCTGGCTCTGCCAGAGCTGGAGGGCCAGCCCCAGAATGGAATGCTTATAAAAATAAGATGGTAACCATGCAGCAGAGAAGGAGTAGAGACCAGGAAGTTTCAGTGTTACATACAACATGATACTCTGCTTGGAAAAATATTGTCACAATTACAGAGATATGGGCATGGATCCATAGTTGAAAGGCATAACCCAGTACCTATCATTAGAGTGATTTTAATCTCTCATTTCCAATTTTGTCTGTGGAAGAAACTCTTTTTGGCTTGAAAATTCTCATATGAAACATTGAGCCAAAGGAGATGTGTCTCGTCTGGGGAAAAGTTTGAATTAATTGGTTAAGGCTGGTTTTGAATTATAGAGGGGTGAAAATTTGTCTTATACCATTTCAAAACATAACAGTATATTGATTTATTTAAAAATTTACAGGATGATGGATTTATTTTAGTTTAAGCATGTTGGTATTTATTTGATGGTTTGGATTTTCAACAAAATGAAAGGAAGTGTTTCTTTCATGCAACCTGATGGGGAAATAAAAACAAGACTGCGACCTTTGAAAGCATGAATGCTGCAGCTCCTCAGTCATCCTGAATAACAGTGGGGTATCTTGATTTTCTATACTTGAGAAATCTTGCAATCTGTGCAAACAAAGTTTTTCTCCTTTTTAATGTTTTTAATAGCGGAACCAGATTTCTGTCATCTTCGTTTAAAAGACAGACTATTCTTTGAGCTCTGATTACATCCAGAGAGACGAGTTCTGCTGGGACAGGGGCTGTAGATATGGAAGAACTAGTTTAAACTCTCTGACTTTATCCTTCTTCAGGAGTCGCAGAGATACTTCAATAAGCCAGTGTGGGGCACTGGAGAAAAGGCGGATCTGATCAGAGGAGGAGTGCTGGGCTGACACTTGGGAAGATGCTGAGTTCTAGCACTCCTCCAGGTTTAAAAATTATTTAAGAACATACAAAGTGCTAGAGAGAGGGTCTACTGAAATTCCTGCTAGCCCCAAATCTTACAAAATTGGAAAAAAATGTGAAAGCAGTATTTAAGTTCTTCCTCTGTCTTGCTCTCTCTTTTCCCCCACAACCCTATGGAGCTTCAGAATGACAACACAGACACTGAATTTTCATTTTTACCCATTGAAGATTACTTCAACAAAAACCCCCTTTCTGGCATTATAGCAGACATGTCACTGCCAAGAAGTGGGTCGATGTGCTGCCTTTTGAGCTGTCAGCTCACGGGCAAGCTGTACCTTCTTGCGGTGTCCTGGCAAGAAATTAATAAATTACAGACCCTTAACCACTCATCTTCTTGTTACAGATGCCTAACAGCCTTTGCAGTCAGAGAAATGGGTTCACATAACTTAGCCTATAGCGTATTATTCCAACAATTAATTTACTTTCTTTGCTTTCTTGTGCTTATCTTACCACGGTAGGGACACTGGGGTTCATCACTTGCCTATTTAGTTGCAGGGCAGACAGTTTTTGTGTAGGTGGGGGGTATTCCACACGCATTTTCCCACATTTTGTACGTTGTCTTGAACTTTCCACCTCCTTAGCCTGCTCCTCAATGGAGCACGTGCCCCCGATGTGAAATCACCCTGCAGACTGGTGCTTTGGTTACATGTTCCATCAGGCTCTGTCAGCATCTGTAAAAATTGCTCTTCCTGCTCTGCACGAGGTACCGTGTCTGTTATGCTGGAGGTGTTGCAAATCCTACCAGGGCTGGAAATCACCGAGAGGGGACCCTCAGCCCTGATGTTTGATACACATACCGGTTTATATCGCAGTCCTGAACCCTGCTCTGGTTCTGTTTCAAAAATTTTCCATTCCTGTTGTTCTCTGTCTTTAATAGATAATGCTTTGAAGGCGTTTTATTTACGGGAAAGACCTTGGCTGACATGATTCACCTCAGCAAGTAGTGAACATATATATATATATATCTATGTCACCTTTACGAGGTCTACCAAGATACTCTGTGGGCTCTCAAAAGTGGGGAAAACTCTTTAGAACCAGCAAAAAACAGGTCTAATAAAAATAGTTTAAGTAAACAAAGATGTTTCTCTTTTGAGAGAAGGTGGATGTGCCTCTGTAAGGATGCGATCCCTATGGAATCTGCCCCACCACAGAGTATAAACAAAAAAATCCTACAGTGGAAAATAAACCCCAAATGCGGAGCGTTGTTGCCCTTCCTTTTCAAGTGTCTCGTCCTTAGGACACGGTTGGTTGGTGTGCGCCAGCTGCTGCCTCGTGGTCTTTCCCCGATGGCATTTGCCTTGCTACGTGTCCTGAAGCACAGCAGATTCCTCTTCTAGACGTGTGGCCAAAGAATGTAATTTTTCCACCAAAATTAAATGGGGTCGTGTATAACTTAATTACGTGAGCCGGGTGGATTGTGTATGGCAACATTGCAGTGTCCCCCTCCTCATCTCCTTAGCCTTGGCAAATCTCTTCCTGCACTGAGCCGAGGGGGTATCTGCCCCTTGTTTTACAGATGTGGTTGAAGGCAGGTGACTTGTTATTGAGCAGCTTTATTGTCCTCTGCTCCACCTCGGCTATCACCTGTATTTCCAGGAAATACACGGAAACACTTTGAAGCATGCAGGACAGAGGTCATCTTTAGGAGGCATCCTACAAAGTTTCTTTCCTTGTGAAAGGATTTGTTTCTTGTTAGGAAGCTTGTAGCTGTATTTAAACTCTTTTTGTAGTCCATAAAACCAGAAGGAAGATGCTGTAGCCTGACTGCATGGCCTGGTTTGTGTTGCTTGAAAACAAATTGTTTCCCTTGACCTTGGTGGGAGTTTGGATATATAGGAATATAGCTTAAAATATAGGGTGGAGGATGCTATCTGCCCCATTTTAAATCTGTGATAACCACTAAGCTTAAGTAACTTGATGAGAAGCATTTCAGAAGGAGCCTGAACAGTAGGGAGGACTGGTATTTTCATTTTAATAGATTATGATCGTTTGTCTAGGCAGAAAGTTTAATTGATTTCTGCATCAAGCTGTATTTTTGGCTTATAAGACTTAATGCCTTTAAAAAGCACCAGTCGTGATTTAAAGACTTTAAGGTGTAATATAAATACTTTGAAATACAGACAGCAACATTGTTATTTAAAAGAAGTAACAGAAAAATGTAGTATCTGTGATATTATCAGCATGGCAGATATCATACCACCTGGAACTTCTTGGGAGGTTTTCTTAAACCCTGTTAGCTCAAACCCTGTGTGGATCAACTTTTGCACATTTTTCAAGTCAGCAAGACTGCAAACAAGGATTTAGAGACTGTAAAGTAGTAAAATTGCAAAGGGTAGACACTGGAGTTGGAGAAAAGGGATTCTGATATTTAGTTTCTTTTTCTTGGCATTATTTAGACTCCCAAATGACAACGTTTCTAGTTTTCTAGCACAAAGGAGGCCTCATGCTGTTCAGGATCTGCTGTGAAGTTCTAGTACGGATCATTCTGTATCCAAACAGTTTATCTAACTCAATGATATTTTTATTTCACAGCTACAGTTTATAGACACTAGTCTAATAGATGGTATTTTTTTGAAACCTCGCATTTATCTCACAATAAAAGCCAGGATGAAATAACAATTTCCATTTAGATTTTCCTGAATTCACTCCCATGAAATCAATAACATTATTTTTTATTTAAACTTTTTTTGTTTTACTTTTAAGGAGAAAGACTAAAAAGGAAAAATTAAAATACTATTTTAAACAAATACTGAGTACTATTTTAAAGAAATACTGAGGTATAAAAAATGATGTATAGCATTAATTTCAAGAAAGTTAAATAATCTGGGTGGGTGTGATTGCAACATTTTCATCATAATAAAATGTAATTTTAATTGCAGGAATGTAACTGATTTGCAACATACACTGTAAATGTGAGCAGGCCAGTGTAACTGCAGTCTGTGCACATCAGTCTCACGTCTTAAATCCGAGCTCTTGGGAGGGAGACCGGGAGGCTGGAGAGAATCAAATCAAAAAACTTTCTGACAAATTGACTTCTAGAAAATATGCTACCTTCCTTTTTTGACTCGACCCAAGTACCTGAAAGGAGCTGTATGCACATAATCAGTCACAGTAGCACTTTCATTTCTGTCACAGAGGTCTAAATAAATGAATTGGCCATCTGCAATTAATTCGCATTGTACAAATAGTTTGAAGACTGAATCGTCTGTCTTCCGAACAGAACAATCTATTTTTAGCTTTTCAAGCAAGCCTGTTTTGTGTTCTTTGTAGAGTCAGCGACATTCTTTCAATTTTTCAGCTTAATTAACACAAAAGAAATTGTAATCTGAGCAGGCAGCAGAAACAAGAACCCCCTGAAAGCTATGAATTTGCAAGAAAGCAGAAGATGGCAGCTTTGCTAGCCAAAAAGAAAGGAAAAAAGTTCAGAGCGGTTTGTGGGATTTTGGCTGGATATTATATAGGCTAAATTTATACATGCAGTTTGTTGATGTACAGTGACTGCTCACAGGTCTTGCAACTGATTTTGGATCCTTTACTCTGAAAATGCTGAGGGCCACAGAAAGAACATTTTTGTAGCTTTCTGGAGGAGATAATAACTACAACAGAAGAAGACTCATGAATTAAGCAGATTTCTGTAGAATTACATACATGTGTCTGGCCTGGGAGGGAGTGTTGGTGTGTTCCCTGGATGATTGAGGGAACACTGAATCCCCTCTGGATGGACTGTGGGCTTGCAGTTGTGAGTAAATCCTTAATACAAGCTCAGATACATTCATATATGTGTAATTTTTATTAGAATCATGCCGTGACAAATGCAAAAATATCCATGTATCACAAGATGTATTCTGTACTACATTATTTAGAAGATTTGTAGCAGTCACTTGAGAGAAGAAAGGCACAGCTTACTCCTCAGAGGGATTTAAATTAAAATGTTAGTTCTAGATACTAAGAAAGGAAGCAAAAAAAACTGAGTAAACAACAGAATACCAACTGCAATCAGTGAATGCTCAGAAATAGTACTTCGAAATAATGTCAGGATTTCTGTGCCTGCTGGCAGGTGTTTTTTCTGTTTAGATATATTAAATATACAGCATTAGCATTTGCTGTGCATTAATATTAGGCATGTGTAGCATGTAAGCTTCCCCATTAAATATCTTCCCAAGTATCTGTTTGTGGGTGCTTGTTTGAAATACGCAAACAGAAGGAGGAACAGTCATAAACACTCAGCCTCCCCTCTCTGAATGCAGGCAGAGAGCTCGAAATCCTCAAGTACAACTCCGAAAATCATGCCGGGGTTGTCAGCAACCCCGCTTGGCTGGTGGCCCCTGTGGCACAGGGAGTGGGGACACATACCTGCAACAACTGGGGCACCTGTAGCCTTGTGTTCCTGAGTCACTTACACCACCTTTTAAAAATAAAATGTAGTTTCTAAGTTGTCGAATGTAGAGTATTTAGAAGTACTTAGTTGCCTAAAAATACAGAAAAGTTCCTAATGGGAATCTTTTGCAAATATTGTGGTAGGTGTGACAAATACCTGGTGGTCTCCAGGTGCTTTTGGAAACTATTCCCCAACTGATTTCTGCAACCCAGCCATCCTGGGCATCAACTTTATCTGGTTCCTCCCAAATATTTGTGTATGAAGAAGTCTTGTCATACATTGCAGAAAAAAATAGGCAGAAGAAGGGTTTGTTTAACAAGCTGAGTTTAGTTCCCAGAACTCCAAGTACCTTCAAGTGTATCAAATAAAAGCAGAAGCCATGACTGACTTGTGATTAAAATGTGATTATTCAGTTTGTGGCAGCGAAGGGCTCCTGCAGCATGCCACCGACTTCTCTAGCTCCAACCAGCTTTGCAATACAAGAGCCTCACCTCTCAAAATTAGTGCTGGGGGAGATGCCTTTCACTGCCGGGGCTTACTAGCCCATATCCTCTTTTTCCTTCACTCTAGAAACAGGTTCTCTTTTCCCTGTGTAAGTGAAAGTGCAGCAGTTAGGGGGGAAGGAGGGACAACATCAGTGTTCTTACTAAGAAACAATAAGAAAATTATAAAGCTGTTGCAAAGCCCCCCTGAAGGATTAAGAAGGTGTGTAACTGGCATGTGCAGTCAGCTGGCAACGCTGCTGAGAATAAAAGGGAATGGCAAGCAGTGGCGGGACGGTTCGTTTGCTCGCTTAGAAACTTGGGAAGCCTGAGTAAGGTAGCACGTAACAGTTTCTTGAAAAGCTGTCTCACTCGTTTTAACTTCAGGGTCTTCAGAGTGCCAGACTTGATATGCACTTCTAACTACGAGTAGTATGAAATCTGCTGATCAACTCTGAAAGTTGGGGATGAATATTAAATACTACTACTAAAAAAAAACCCCAAAAAACCAATTTGCATGCTTTTGCATGAATTGGCACTGTGAATTTGCCCCACACACAATGCTAAAGGAGGTAGAGGAAAACGAATGTTAGTATCATATTTTTTCAGTATGTAAAATCAGGCAGAAGAAAGCAACCGGCACAACTAATCAATGAACTGGAATTTATTATTTGAGTTTTAGTTGCAGAAGTTTTCCATTCAGGGCAATATGCAGGCATGCCTTTTATGTCTAAGGGCTAAATATACTCATACTACTAATATGTTGGTAAGCATTCACTGCTTTGATTTTTATAAAGATTTGTGAGTGTTCACAAAACAATTTCAGTGCATTAAAAACAACAAGCTAGGTTTCTGTGATCTCCATACTCTTAATTTTTTGGATCTTTGTTTAAGGAAAAGTGGATTTAATTCTTGAAGTATAGTTAAATACAGTAACATAACAGGAAATATGTTCTAAAGTATGTTTGTTTTAAGCCCCATAAGAAAGTCTATTTAAGAGTTCTTCTGCAAGGATGTAAATTCTGAAATAACTATTTAGTGTAACAGTTGTAAAGTATGTGAGGTAGTCAATCATACCTTTGGCTTTTACACTCAGCCAGGTAACTTGCCAACATAAACAAAGCCTTAAAGGTTTATTTTTCAGACATTTCAGACAGAATCCAGTGTGAACCTTTCACTTAATTAATATTTAGGATATTATAGATTATTTCTGAAAGTAATCAACCAAAACTATCATTTTTAAAGACAGCATGGAGGTATTTTCCACTTCATCCATTTTATTCGCACATGCTTGTCTTTTAAAAGAAATACAGTATTTCCTTTTTTTTTTAAATGCAAGGCAAAATCTGTTGGCCATTTCTCTAAAAGGTTCCAATATATTCTCTGTTGAGTCATAAGTCAAGTCTGTAGATCACTGCATTGTTAAATAACAGTAAATATTCTTCTCTGCTGAATCACCTCTGGGAAGGATAGTTACAGCACCTGGACTGGGGGCACTCAGCACTCCAGCAAGTAGAGGGACAAAGTACTCCATGCCTTAAGGATTCAAGAGAATTGTTTAGGTAATTGGCTGTTCACAGCCCTTCGCCATGCTCTTAGCCCTGAAAATACCCTCCGTAACAGCGGGGAAGAGACATAGCGTTAACCCTCTGTCATCGGCTGGGAACGAACCTTCTTGCACAAGGAGTTCTGCAACAGGCTTCTTCCAGAGACAGCAGGTTCAGTAAGGTCCCACGTAACAGGCAAATTGTAACTAATCTTTAGAAATCGGCTGGCTCACTTTCCGTGAGGAACAGACGGAAATCAAAGCTGGATAGCGTTCAGCTGTCCCATCCATTTGCATTCTTTACTCCCTAGCGTTGGTCTTCCCTATACCTCCTCAGGGGCTCAGACTCCCTTACCTCTCTGCCTCATGCACAAGCCACCCAAGAGGTCCTTCAGGAATACTGAGAAGAGGTTTTCACTGCTTGATGGTTTAGGGGTTTGTTTCATTTTCTTCACAGACGTTAGTTATGGCATCACATGTAAATATAAAGGCAGTCTCTTGTACCATATGCAAGATGCCTTCAGGATGTGTTCCACGTAATGCATCCATTTGGCATAGATAACCTTCCCATCTGGGAGGCTGGACGAGCAGACCAGTGTTTATTTGTGCATATAGTTTGTTCTGCATGTCCACAGTGGCCCTTTGGTGAGATCATATCTGAAGAAAACACAGATGTATGGTTATTGTTTGTTCAGTTGATGCTCCTCCCTGTACTGAGAGGATACTACTTGCTAGTCCCCACCAGCGTGAGCCACATCAAACGCAGAGTACTCCAGCAGTCTAGCTCTCCGGCAGTAAGTATGTGTGGTGCTTCACTGTTTGATCTGTAGACAGGGCTGACTCCAAGGCTCATTCTCTGTTCCAGGCTTCAGAGTCCTCAACAGGAGCTTCTCACTGTAATGCAGAGATGCCTTCACCGCTTTGATCTGTCTTGCAAAAAGCAGGGGGAAACAACCGTATTCATGAAAAGGAGTCAGAAGGGTCAGCTGGTCTTTTCCTGTTCCTCTTCCTCTCCCCACTTTACGGATGCCTACTGCCATTGTAAAACACGAAGATGCTTTTTCCACGACAAGTAAGGAGTGAGGGGCCGTGTCAAGCGAAAGCTGTGGGTCTAGCTAAGCATAGCACAAATCCCTGGGACAGAACTGGGAACTCAGCCTCCTGTTCTCTTATCAAGGACTTGTCTGGTCTAATAATCAAAACTGAAAGGGCCTGACCTTTGCAGAGAGGGAGGAACCTAAGTATTTGTGGCTTGCACTGGTTTTGATGGGAGTTGTGGCTGCTTGGCTGTTCTAAAGTGTTTTATCCCAGCTGCTGTAATTGCTTTATGGGGCTCCCCTGTTTCACACTGAGCACTGCCAGGAGAGCAAGACACAATGTCCAGAATTTATGGAGTTCTCTAAGTCTTATGCTAGCTGAAGATCTGTATGCGTAGGGCCTTAACATTCCAAGTATGCATTTTTGTGAGTGTAACAGAGTAATTTTTCACATTATAGTAAAAAATAGACCTTTCTGACAAGAAGAAATTGCGGTTTCTTCACAATATTGCTATGTTGCTGCAAAGCCCGTCAGACAGTAGAGGGAGCACAAGTTAACAGTCATTTTCCCAGTGCCATGGGATAGCAGCACTAATTGTATGGAAAACAGCTAACAGAAATGGAAGAAAAGAGTAAACGGGTGAAAGCCGTGTTGGTTAGTAGTGTACTGGAAGTGGATGAAAGGGCTGGAGGGAACAGGTTAAATGCCTGAGTATTAGGGAGTGAGGAGCTAAATATGGCACCTTAATACGGCACGTGGCAAGGGGCCAGATCTGTTAGTTCATAGATCTTAACCTGCTTCCAATATTTGGGTTTGAGCAAGATTAAAAACCAAGAGGGGAGTTTTTTTGGGTACTGGTTTCGACAGCGATGGAATCTCTGAAGAGCAATTTCAGTCCCGTGGCACCTAAACCCAAGTTCTCACCTTGTGGAACCTTAGGATCTAAGCCGCAACCCAGCAGCATCTCTGCAGTCTGTCTGTACCAAACACTTGATAACTATGGTCTACAAAATAATTTGTGTGCAGCTGAAAAATGTAGTTAGGTGACCATGGATCTCTGGAAATAAGACGTAACACTCTTGACAGCTGATACTTCTATCAAGAATAGTGTGCTAATTTAGCTCCTACGTCGGGTTTAAAAAACGCAGCATCTCCAAGGTGTAATTTTCTTATGCTGTGTGTTAGACATGTTTATGTTACACAGTACCAGAGCTAGGACAGGTTGGTAAAATCTAAGGTTTCTTAGGAATCAGCTGCATTAATGACTTTGTTATAACTGAGGATATAAATGCGAGTGACATTTATATAACAGACTTTCCAGTATAAAAGCCAAAGTCTGTTGGCTATAAACACTCAGAGAGCTTTACCATGAAAAATTATAACAACGAGGGGTTAGATATTACATTTAGAGAAAATGTAGGGCAAGTTGCATGAATCTACTGCTTTTTTTGTTGCCTTTTTCCATGTGGAATGACTTGAGCTGAAGTTAACTTTACTACTTAAGAAGATTATATGGTTCATAGAAAAATAATTCAAACTGCTTAATTTTTAAAGCTTTTTTAATAAGAAAACTTCAAAGAGGTTCACTTTAGAGTAGGATCAAGAAATGTAGGTAAGGCAGTTAAATATTCTCTCACTGAAATGTAGTTTGAAAAATAGACTTTCATGGCACCTATACAAGTATTTCTATAGATCCTTATCTGTAAAAACAGCAACATATTTCTTTTTTTTAATTAAAGATCATTATAATTGCTAATGTATGATTGTTTGGGGGCATATGTGAGTCAATCTGTGGTTTTGAAAACACATTTTTTGAGAACACCTTAACCTTCACCGAATCCTTCGCCCTGTGCTGTAATGTCTGTGCTGAATGACAGTATAGGCCCGTGTTGGAGATGCCCAGTGTCCTTGCCAAGGAGAGGAGCACCTCCAAGAGGACAAATGAGAGAGCTGGGAATCATTGAGATTAACCGAGGAATGGGATTTTTGTAAGAGCGGTCATTTTGCAGAGAAGGTGCTTAGCAGTTTGGGAAAGAAACAGAAGAAAGAACCTTTAAAACCAAAGCAAAGGAGCAGTAGACGGGTTCATGTTATTTAGGGAAGAGACGCTCTGTCACAAAGAAGCAAAACTTCCTAGAGAGAGCAGGGGCAGACTCCTTGCTGCTAGGAATGGTATCATAGGGCCAAGAGATGAATTCAAGCCCGTTTGGTATTTCCATGTGTTTGTGCCTTGCTTACATGGTTTCATTAGCTTTTTTAATTGGGAGGGGAGTGTGACTTAGGTAAGGGGGACATGGGTCTCTGTGATTAAGAGGTTCCTCTGCTAAGCCTGTACTGCTTTCTTTCATAGTCCTTTAAGGATACTACTGGGAAACCAGGGTTTCTCACAGCCGATGTACCCTGGGGTAATGTGCCGACAGAACTGTCTCCAGAAAATTGTTCCGTAAATGTTGATGTGTCCAGATAGTGGCTTACACCATGGAGGGCTCTTCAGCTCATGTCTTCAAAGCTAGTCAGTAATGATTCATTCATGCTGTATATCTGTCTAGACATGAGAAGTTGACGCAATAAAACGATTTCTTACTCAGGTATTAAGAGACTCTTAACAATTACATAATTGTTACTAGGGCAGGAGGTCTCAAGTCATGGTAGCTCATTACTGTCATGTCTTACCCCATCTTCTTCTCTGCATGCAGACCAGTTTGGAGTGTCTGGATCCAGCCGGTGAATCTGTGTCCTTCTACCACTCTGCACGAGTCGCTTGCTCCTGCTTACAGATTTGTCATTGATGCTTCTATAGAGACCTTGTGTAGGACACTCTCTTCAGCAGTGAGATCCTGCACTTAGGATGTGCACTAAGAAAGCCCACTTTCTTAGCCAGTGAAAGCACTGTTTCAGCACATCACATTCTTAATTTCATATTACCATAATTCCTCGGTTTCAGCTCTCTGGTCATGGGAATTCCTCTAGTCATCCTCAGACAAGGAATTTCTTTGCCTTTGTCACTTCACTCTTAAACAGTACTAAGCACGTACAGATCACTGAAAAATAGCATTCTTGCAAGTCGTTACCGCACAGTTTTATAGCTTTTGTGTCTTAGACTGGGTCAGTACCTGCATGCCCAGCAGCTCTTCATGCCTTCCCTCTGCTTAGCTTGGCCAGCATGGGCTGATGCAGTCCTTTCACAGATCTGAAGTCCATTCTTTCTAGTCCCCTTTCTTCCATCCAAGCCAGCTTTTAGTGTGGAGAAGACTGAATTCTTGTTTGTAGACTGAAAGCTGGGAGACAGTCAGTGCTGGTAGATCATGCTGGCCCTCTTTGTGCTTTGTGCTCATCGTTGTGCTGAGTACAGAGTCTCTCCAGCAACATGAATCCTTTGATCCACCATGGAGGGTATGATACCAAATAAATGTAAACAAACCTTATAGCCAAGATGATGTTCACAAAATAAAATGGGGTTATCATTTTGATGGAGAACTATTTTTGGTGTGTCAGAATTGCCTTGGTCCCTTTGGCTTGCCAAAACTGTGAATTTATAAACTCCCTCGCTAGTTTCCTCACTCAAGGAAAACAAAACCAGGAAGCTGAAACTCCATTTTTCTTTCAAATGAGTATTAATGGCAAATGATACAAGGTATTGCTCAACTCTATAACAATACACATGTCCATTCATGAGATGGTCCAGACAGAACAGAGGATTAGGAATGCAGAATTTCAGACTGAATTTGAAAAGGCAGCACAGGAACTTCGGGCCCCAAAATATCCTCTGAAAGTTTGGCTTTATTTCATGCTGTCAGCCAGGATTCTCCTTACAGCACCACGATATTCATAATAAAGAAATAAATTAAATCCACCCCTTCCTGTATGCCTCACAACACACAGCACTGTGCATGCTCAGCACATGTGTAGTTTTGATAAAGAGACATTATCGAGCCTAAAATCATTTTAAACAAAACAAATAATGTGGCTGCCCAGCACTTCCTCTGGAAGTAGTTCCCTGGACAAATCTTCCTTAACTCTCACATGTGTGGAGTTAGTATATATATCCCTCAGGAACATCAATTCATAGAAAGAGTTCTTCAGCATAAATGTAGGGCTGTGTATTTTATATATAGGCTGTGAAATGCAGCCGTGCAGGAGGACCCTGCCTTCAGCCTGGGATTGCCGGTGTCTGAAGGGACTCTGCATCATCCAAATGCCCCACAGCGCAGGGCAGGCGGTGGGATGAGTGTCCCCGTGCCATCACCCCAGGGCTGCCGGTGAGGGCAGGGCGGGTTACTGATCACTCATGGGTCTCGTTCGCGGGCTGGCAGAGGAGCTGCAGCTCGAAGGAGGCAGTGACGGTGGCAGCGGAGTAAAAGCCGTTGGATCCCCTGCCCCTTGCAGCATCCCTGCCCATTCTGAGGGCAAGGTGGCTTTGCGTCAAACCCCCTCCACAGACATAGGTATGATCCTGCCGAGCAAAGGGGACCCACGTGCAGCACCACAGCCGCTGTTCACGCAGGGCACACGGGGAGCCTGGTCACCGGGCGCTGATGCCCAGAAAGCGGGTCGCAGCCTCGTTAGGTCCCGGGGCGGAGTGGGCTCCTCGCCTCTGAGGACCAGGGGCTCAGCCACACGGCTTGCTCCCTGTTTGCATAGCATAGACTAAGCTGCAAAAAGCCGATTGCTTCAGAAGCGAGTAGGTCACTTTTAGACAAGAGAGCATGCACAGAGCAGTGGAAAAACAAATTCGTTATTGTAACAGCAGACAGCATAAAGCAAACCTGGAGGCGACCTGCAAAAGAACACAGCACCGGGTTTCTGCCCTGTTTGGTGCTTTACGGCGTACAAAGAAAGATTGAGAAGTATGCAGGCTTTTTTTTTTTTTTTTTTTTTCCCCCCTATTTTCAAAATAAAAAGTATCTTTGTCTCGTGCTTTGAATGTAGCAAGCATGCTGATTCTAGCTTTCCCGGGTTTTGCTAGAGGGCCTGTGGGAGAAGGACGCAGAAGAATACTAGCAGCTTTCTCAGCGTTTCCATTTAAGAAAAACAGTGTTAAGATTTTGAACAGAGCCTATTTTTTCATCGAATGTTGCTGAGAATGTCGGAGTTAAAGAGGTGTTAAGAAAAGGAAGACAGACTATTAAAAAAAATTGCTTCCTTTTTGAGTAATTATTTTATGATGAAACGTGTAGCAGAAGGGCTTAAAGGTCACCAATGAGATCAGGGCCCCTCGGTTCTCGATACTGTGCAGACATGTCGGAAGTAAACAGCCTACAACCTATATGAGAGAGGCAGATAAAAGATAGTTGGGAAAAGAGGCACAGAAGGGGGCACTGGCTTGTCCAAGGTCACACACGGATCGGTGGCTGTGCTGGATCGAACCATCTGCCGATGATCAGCTTTCCTGTTTGATCCCCCCACTCAGCTCTTTCCCACTGCCATTTTGTGAGCAATACAATTGTCCCGTGCATGCCCCTGGGCTGAGTCCCTAGGAGGGGATAATCCTTCACTTCTGCTGATTTTAATGTGGCAGAGGCAAAATCCCAGGCTGGGGTGGCGCTGGGTCCAGACCCCAACTCCTGCCTGGTTCCCGGAGCCCTGGCAACGCATGTCTTTCCTGGCTTTGTCCAAGACACAGCAACAAGGGAAATCTTTCATTGCACACCTAAAGACTTGGAGACAATTCATTATTTTATAATATTTGTAAAATCGAAGACAAAAAAAAACCCAAACCACCAGAAACACTTACTTGGAACACTGGGAAAGGGTCTAAATTCTGCAACTGCCCTAGGGTGTGTCGGGCACTCCAATTTAACATCAAGGCACTTAAGAAGTAATAATGCTGTTAGTTCCAGACAGCCAGATTCTTCCAGGAAAAAAATAGGGTACAAAAGACCCCTATTCTATAATTGTGTCTGTCTGTAATTTTAGGATCTAGGCTTAACGTTTTTCCATCTATAGAAAAAGATGGGAGAAAATACTCTTTCTGAAAGGGAACACTCTCAGGCCTTTAGCAGTATAGGGGCAGAGCAGCAAAGTCACGGTTCTGTTTTCCTTGCAGATCGTCTCTAATAATGGCTCCTGGTACTGAGAGTATTGCGGTTTGCTAGCACTACAACGTAAAGTTATTTTGAGCGTGAAAGCCTGAACGTCGTTCTATTTAAAAAAATGTAAAAGGAGGGAGAGGAATGTTTACAGCACATTAAAACCTGTGTGACAACTTAGCAAGAACTATTTTAACAATCCTCTTAGTCCCCTTCCTGTTATGCGCCATAAAATGAGAATGCAGTGTCAGTAATAAAGAGTGTCGGCGCGGAGGGATAGCTCACCGTGCTGCTGGAGAGCGGGCTGGTCAGGCTAAGCTGCGCTCAGCCCCAGCTCCCAGCCTGCTCCGCTGGGAACCACGGCCGATGCCGGGCGGCGTGTGCGCTGGGAGGTGAAGCCGGGAGCCTCTCCTCCTCTGCTGACCCCCCGGCAGGAGAAAGGCTTGGGAGTTCGGGGCTTCTTCGCAGGAGCTAACTTTAACCCAGTATTTAGAAAACACAGCCCCTGCTACTAACGCCTCTGTGGGTTTTGTGACCCGAACGTAACAAGGATTAAAGCAGAATAATTTTTTATTAAAAAGTTTGCAGTTGGGGGTAGGTCTGGAGTCAATGTTGACAAATATTGAAACTAAATCGAAGAAGAGAGTCATTCCAATTTTTTGGTTTGTTTTGTAATCGGCATTCTGTGTGTGTTATGCGGAGAGCTAGGATGTGCTGCTACTTCTGTTACATAAGAGGGTTTTTTTTTTTAATAAAGTGCAGTGCAGAATGTATGAGTAGTGAGAAGGAGTATCAGGAAAAGAAAATGCAAGAAAATAAGAAAAGCTCTTACTTGGTGTTTTATTTCCATAATCCCATGAGTTCTTGAAAGTCGCTTTTAATGTTTCTGAGGAAAAGCCTCGAAGTGAAAGGAGAGAGGCAAGGGGGTTTTTAATTTGGTAAAGGAAGGTCTTGGTTAATTCTATTAGTAGACTTTGGTCTTGTTTTTATTTAAAAACAAAACAAAAATCCCTCTCAAGTTTAGAATTTCTGTATGGAAAAATTCTTCTTCTTTGCCAGAGAGGGAAGTATCTCCTTTTCATTCTGTTTGTTTTGGAGTATCTGTACTTAAGTGTTTTGTATTTGTTCTTTATTGAATACATTAGTGGTGCATTAATTTCTTCCTGACAATGCTGGTTTCATTGCACTGGGATAGGCTCACCCTTTCCCATATGACAGGCAAACTTGTCGATGATCCTGCTTTGTCCTTCCTGGGTTTGATTGATAATGGCTTAACTTCTTACCCTGTTTACATTTTAATGCTTTTTAGAGTGATTTTTGTTCTGGCTGCTGCAAAGGAAACAGCTGAAAAAAAGCCCCACATTGGATTCTTGCTCCAATTCCAATGGGTTTGCTTTGTTTTTCCTTTCTAGATTATTGTTTGGCTTTAATTTGTTTGTTTCTCCTTTAAACGGGCTTGAAATTACTCAAGGGTTCCTTGTTCAATCAAAGGGTAACTTGGAGACTTTGAAACCGTCTCCCTTTTTATCACCGTTTCATTCTTCCAAGAGTCCAAAGGATTTTGCAGGACGATAGCTCGTGAAGGATGCCACTGTCTAAGGAAAGCATGAGCAGCAGACCTGAGTCACTGCAAGAAGCCACAGGAGCCTTTTTAGTGTTCAAAGCAGATGAAAAAAACACTGATCTGAGTCTTGATCAGAACTTTAATTAATCCTCATGTATAACTAGTTAAAAGACTAAGTTGACAGGGGGTTAAATACATTGAGGTTGGTAGCTCTGATACTCAACTGCCAGTCACTTCTGTGGCCCAGGTTGAATGTCCACAGTTCTGTATTTCTAAAGGTAAAAATTTTAACAGACTTCAAACCAGAAAGTTACCAATACACAAAAATATACAGCGTGTGCTATTAAAAAATGTCCTTTAACTGAAAGAGTCAATGTGTCCCAGAGCTAATCCCTGCTTTTAAAAGACGGAAGTCTGCTCGAACCGCTCAGCCACGGCACTGTGAATTTGTAGGACAGCAGAACGAAGTGTTGGATAGTGTGGGCTCCTTAACAAAAATTCACAGCTACTTTGTATTTCTGCATAAGATTTTAGCCCTCAAAGATGCTATGCACAGGGAAAACTTCTTCTGCACCTTTGTAATATAAATTCACTCACTGTTTATTTTTTCCCAGTACTTTAAATCCCTTGAAAACCTTAGCAAGAAAAAAAAGCACACTCCAAAATGTTCATTTCTTACAAAGACATACAAAGATGATAAATTTCAGATGAATCACAGCATGGAGAAGAATGCATAGATTTTTAATTTTTTTTTTAAATCAAAACAAGGTATAGATACTGTCCTGCAGTAGCGTAGGTTCAGCCGTGGAGGGTTGCAGATTCTCAGGGAAAAAGATAAATCTATCTCCTGCTTGGCATGATTAGCATCTCTGACCCAAACTTTTAGGAGTGGAACAGTCTCACAGGCGTGAGGACCAGGGAGAGGAGATAACGGAGGTGGGTGGCTGTAACTGCATTTTCAGGTCTGCAGCAAAGTGATCCATAGTTTGTTGTACACTGATGTGACAGCTTTAAATCAGAGAGTTTTTGTCTGGTTTTGGGGTTTTTTCCCCTCCACAGGCAAGCCTAGTTCTCTCTGTTCATCCTGATATCAGAGAGGAATGTTACAAAGTTTACAGTCTAGTTTTTCAAGTGGAAAGAGTCTAAACTAAATCAGAGATAAAGGTGTTGCTGTGAGAACCATTTGTTTCTTGTGTTCCTCAGATTAATTGAGCTCTGTATCCTTCCATGAGAAAGACTTGCTGAAAATAGGCTATTTCCTATAAACAGAAACAAAGGAAATGTACAGTTAGATCACACTATTGCTTTTACTTTTTGAGCTACAAATTTGCCTTCTCTGCTGTGTCTCCTCAGGCGTAGTCGGAACTGAAATACAGGCTATTCCAGTGGCGAGGAAGGCTGACAACCTCCTCAAAAGCTGCAGTGCCATTTCAATCCGGTTGCTAAGGGATGCTCAAGCGTGATGTCGTCTCTATCTTCCCTTCCAAGTGAGCACATTGGTTTGCTCACAACTCCACCCCCACAGTTCACAGCCAAAAGTTTATGAGGTCATGTTCACTGTGGACAGCATGAGCCCGTAAGGAACTGTACAACTGTCCCAGCTGAAAACTAATTAACCGTTTCTTTTTTCTGAAGGCTGGGGCATCCAGAGTGCTCAGGACCTTCAACTTCATAACTAATGTCAAATGTTTGCCATAGGAAATAAGGGTGTTTGTCACCTGGAGGGTTTGGAAGGGATCTGTGGTGTAAGATGGACATCCTGGCCTGGATCGCAGTCACCTGTAAAAACAAAGTGTAACTCGAGTCAATTCAGAGCCTAACTCTGATCGATTGAGAGTGAAACTGGTGCAACATCAGAGTTGTAAGCAGAAAGTTTTATCCATTCAGTGAGAAAGAGAAGAGAGTGGCGTGACACGAAGTGTGTGTCTCAGAAGCATTTTTTCAATAGGCTCAAAATCTACTCTATCCAAGAACAACGCTTTCATCTACATTTTCCAGCCGATGTTTGTGAATTTTTCAACAGTGTTTCCTGGCCTCTTCCCTCTATGAGTGTGAATATCCTCATGCACAATAAGGGAGACTACTACAGGGAAAATGCATTAAAATATATACAATGGTCTGTCAAAAATGAAGTATCTGTATTCAAATAGGAAAAAGCATTTTTCTTGAGGTCCTTAGGAGTGATTATATCTTGAAAGGACAGGATTTTATGTGTATAGGGATGTGGGAAGCTGAAGGGACATGTACTTTTCAACAATTTCTCTCTCACTTGTACTGTTATGGATAGTCTACTCTGCTTTATATCTAAATCTTTCTAACCATTTGTAAATCAAGGTAATAGAGTTGTCCTAGCTGGGAAGAGAAAAGTCTGCATAAATTATGCACTTCAATAGGACTACTCAACTGAGTAGAGTACATGTTTATTTACAGGATCAGGCCGTGGTTACAAATCTTCCCCCAGTCTCAGACACCAAACAGGAGTTTTGGGGGCAAAAGCTGTGGAGGGAGAACAGAAGAAAGCATTGCAATGCCTCTTCCAAAAAAAAAAAAAAAAAATCAAGAAAAAGTTATCAAGTGGAATGAAATGGATTATAGATATTAGAAACTTTACAATACATGTCTCACATAAATATTTAATTAAAATGTTACTCACTCTGAATTATCCTGCTGCCGGTCCTTGTGAGTTCTTTTCTGGTCTGAGAAGTGGAACAGCAGAGTATTGTTTCACACCGCCAACCCCTGTTCTTTTGTGAAATCCCGTAAGCTGGGACACCTGTTGGTGTCTCAGTCTTTGCATCTACTTTAAACTGAAAAAAATTGCACCAGAATCTGAAGCCGTTGGCTGTTACATTCAGACACAGAAAGAATATCTTTGAATTTAATTTTTATCCGTGTGTGCAGTGCTCACAATCTTCTGCATGGAAGCTCCTCTCTCCCATTAATTTAAGTATTTCAGGATTGAGTCAATAGATGTAAGTCTTCTAATGTCTCTTACAGACACTTCCACATTCATGTTACTCTGCATTTTTGGAAAATACTTATGCCTGACATGCAGCAGTGTCCTTTAACACCCTCTCTTGAATATTTTCAACCCTCAAATAGATTTTTATCACAGAGGCACTGTGGCCATACACGCAGTTATTTTGTCTTTGCATTTATTTGTTCCTAAGGCTGCAGGTTCGTCAGAAGTGAGCTTTAACTGTACAGTGATTTAGGGGTCAGATTTTGCTTGCACTTACCCTTCTGATGCCTTGTGACACTCAAGTTCACAGACTTTTACAAGATGGAAGCTAACACAACTGATTCCAATAAGAACCAAGGTTTACTGTAGAGACACATCATTAGCTCTATGTTATTTGAACAAATAAAACCAAAAGAGAACAGCTAATGTGTTGGTACGCTCGCCCTTCAAATTATGCTTTCCTAGTCGGGACAGCATCAGAATTAAAATCATGGCAGTTTGGTGGGTTTGTGAAGTAGGATTGGTGCCTCATGTCTTGTGTCCTGCCGTGTTTCAGAAAGACAAAAAAAAGAGTCTGTAATTGCTGATAGGTTTAACAATTTGGGAGTTTTCGTTTTGTCTTCTGTGGCTTTTGACACTTACTACAAGGAGCTAATTCTTAATTCTGTCGTAACTGGGAGTTTTGTGAATTAGACGAGTGTGTTTTCCCTTTTCTTCTACCTCATGCTTTGTTCAGCCTAACCTCGCCAAGCCCATCCCGGTTTGCGTTTGGGACAAGGATGGGTGTGCGCTGCTGGACAATGGCACTTGCACAGCAGTGACCCCCTTGTCAGCGGGTGCTTCGGTGTATTTACTGCTCCGCTGTCCCTGCACTAACGCCACTCACCGTTCACCAAGATTTTAGCCTTTTGTATATCTCCAACAATAGTTTTTATCTTGTTTGTGTATTCCTTTCTGAACTGTTTGGAGCCTGAGATAGGCTCCCTCCTGCCCCAGCTGGAGATCCAGAGGGAAGCAAAGCCTGGAGCCTGGGGCAGATTTTTCCCCGCTGCCTGAAGTGGCAGATACTGGCATTTCTGCATTCTCTTCATACCTGTGACCATAAAAACGCTATGAAGTTTAATAATTTTCAGTCTGAATTCTGCTTTATTGATTCCTATATACCCTAGAAATGCCACGGTTAAATGTATTTGAATAGTGTATATGACATGGAAACAGTACAAATATATAAAAGACCTATAAAAGGTATAAGGAATTATAATAATCTTTGATTCAGATGTAATCTGGGCACTGCTGAGCCAAGTCTCTCAGGCCTTTTAAAACTGCCTTGGCCTAAAACAATACCTAGAGAGGTCAGTGGGAGTCTTTCCACTGGCTCCAAACGGGCTCTGTGTTCCCCAAAGCTGTGACATTTAAAAATAGAAAGCGCCAATAATTCCTCAGCGATGGAGATGTGGTGGTGGCGTTCCCTGTTTCTCCTGAGGACCACCCCTCCTGCAGCAAGGGCAGCTAAGCAGATCTGTCTGATGACACCAACTGTGACCTTCTGGTTGTTTGCTCTATTCACATAATTATTTTACTGTAGGTGGTTCCAACTACAGTGACTGGATGACAGAAGAAGGTGTGTTCATGGAAACAGTGTTATAGATAGCTGAATTTTGCAAATGAGGATAAGTAATTTCTGTAGAGTAAAGGACATTTCGCTAATCTCAGGGAGGTGAGAAAAACTACCTGTGTGTTTTAAGGAACAGGGTTTTATGAAGAGCAAAGCACCAGGCTTTGTAGGTGGTTCCAACTACAGTGACTGGATGACAGAAGAAGGTGTGTTCATGGAAACAGTGTTATAGATAGCTGAATTTTGCAAATGAGGATAAGTAATTTCTGTAGAGTAAAGGACATTTCGCTAATCTCAGGGAGGTGAGAAAAACTACCTGTGTGTTTTAAGGAACAGGGTTTTATGAAGAGCAAAGCACCAGGCTTTGTTCTCAAAAAATACTTTAGCATACAGAACGGACCTAGGTAGGTGGCAAAACCATAGGCAGAAGCGGTCGCACGCATCGAGCTGCCCCCCCGGTCCCGCCGCGCTTTGGAGCTGGTTTCGCGGCGGCGGGGCAAGGGCTGGGGCGCCC
>NW_010254570.1:0-4078 GCF_000690775.1 Eurypyga helias
GCCGGACACAGGGCTCGTTGCAGCTCTCAGTGAGGGGCTGGGGGCGGTAAACGCCGCAGGCAGAGGTGGAGCACAGGTCGTAGCAAGACATCTTGCAGGGGTGGAAGTCAATCTGTAAAACATGATCGTTTATGTTAACATTAAAGAAATAACAAATATTAGGTTATGATGAAGCAGTCCAGCACAGCATCAGTAATAAATCTGGGAAGTAAACATATTTTCGATTACTATTCTTCCTAGCACTGTAACCTGGAGGCTAGTTTTGACTTCAGTATGACAAAGTCATGCACTTTTCAATTTATCTTTGGTATTTCTAAATGAGGTAATTTTGATGGCATAACATTACTAGTGGTTGATGGTTTCTACTGAATAAGTTTGATCTTTCTTGTTACAAACTCAGCAGAACTCTGCTAATGCAGCCAAGTACAACCATATATGTGAACTATTCTTTATTTCCTAAAATAGTCAAGGAATTTTTTTAAGTACTAAAATGTTACAAGTTTGGGATTCAAAACTGCTTGATATACCCTTTTTCTGGAGCCTACCTTTACAGGGCCTGGTGGAAAACCTAATGAAAAAGCAAATATCATTTCCAATAGCAAATAATCTACAGATCACTGGCAGCCTGTCAGTAACCAAAGAGGTCTTGGTCCTAAGTTAAAATCAAGAGTTCTTCCCCGCAAGTTAAGTTTAGCAAAGTTTGAGTGAAATCTGACTTACCCAAGTCACGAAGGCGAGTAAGGTGAGAGAAGTGGATAGAACGTCTTAATGCAGAGAGCTTTTATACAGCTCCGTCGGTTGCCTGGAGGACTTTAGGCATCCTATGCGTGAGTTCGTAATTAGGTACCAACCCCAAATTGTAGGACACGTAGTTCCTCAAAGTGCTGAAATTGTTTTTGCTTATTGCTTTTGCGTTGCAGGCACTTTAAACCCACACATAGCGTGGCATGCACACTCCACCACAGACCTCTATTATCTCCAGGCTTTATGTGTGGAATTATTTTTTATTATTCCAGTACTCTCTTTAGCATTAGGGGAGGAATTAAGCTGACTTGATTTATTTAAGTCCTGCATAATTAGGTTGACAGGAGGACAGTCATTCCTTTTGTCCAGTTACAGGTCTTTTAGTGTAATCAACAGAAAACCTGGTGATAAATGGAATTTCTTTTAGGATCTCAAGTGAAGGCTGGAGACTAATAACAAGGGTACAAACATTCTTTCTGCAGACTTAGCACTTCTCCTTCCAGCTACTCAATACAAGGCAAATACAATGATCAAGAGCATCTTCTAATGGCTTTTGGTCAGTTCTGTACTAGTTGTCTTTCAGTCTTGGGAACAGAGAAATATTTCAGCTGGCAGTCACAAGTCTATGGAAACTGATGATGATTTCTGAGATGTTTCATTGAGCTTTGCTTTCCTTCATATTTTATCATGTTTTCTCCTCCTATTGTTACATGTTAGAGGGACGTACTGATGAACATAGGACTAAGAGAAGCAAGTAAATCAGGCGGTAAGACATGACTGCTGAAAGGGATTCTAGCCCTGATACAGTGAACACAGACCCCAGTGTACCCTGGGTTGGGTTTTTTTTGGCTAGTAGTTCAGTTAACATAATCTAGACCAATGTGCGATTTAATAAAAAAGAAGGTAGATTTTATTTTTAAAATTAAAGAAGGGAAGGTCCCAAAAGTGTTATAAACCCTGAACCAATTATGGGAAAGACCCAAGTGAGCTTAACTTACCTATTTTAATGTGATAATCTCTCATAATAATGGGGCGTATGCATCCAGGCATACTTCATATAATTATGACACAGTGTGTACAAGCCAGTAATGGGTATTCATGAGCTATTTGAAAATCCCTTGGAATGTTCTTGTAAAACTTTGACATGGCTTTTTACATTATTATAGCTCTGGAAAACTCTATGTGTGTCTCCAGATTTGGAAAAGCTCACTCGTAAGTTAGGAATAACATGTGGTCTGAAGATAACCATGTTGATGAGTATGATAACCATGATAATGATACAGTATTAAAATAATGGCTTAAACAAAAAAAGAAACCTCAGCAAAAGCCAACATTTGCTTTTCTTAATGGATTCCCACCTCATAATTTCTCTCTACTGAAAGATGCCAGCAATGACGGGGTTAGCTGCGAGATCAGTTGTAGACCGGGGTCAAGGGCTCCTGAGGAGTCAGCTAGAAATTAAAGGAAACTTCAGGGAAATGTACCCTCTCAAACTTGTGGTTGAAACTGAGCCGAAAGTTTTGAGTATCCCTGACTGCTTGTGATTTCAGGTATTCGCTGGGAATCTGTCCACTTTTTGATGTCACTTCCATGACACTTCAGACACTTTGTCTAAAAGGTTGCTTTTTTCTGTTGCATATGCAAGTGCAATAAGAGCTGCAGAAATCCTTTAACACCTGTGGATGGTCTTTGATTGAAGCAGGAGCTCTCAGCAATTTTGAACAGCCAAAAGGAGTCTGTTAAATGTACGGGCAAACATGCCAGAAGAAGAGCAGAGATAAAATATAAAAGATGAGAACATGGGACAGCAGTAAGAATTACATATTTTGGGGTGAATCCATTGAGTTGTCAATGCGGTTAGACTGCAGCTTAGTCTCTTAACCTGAAATCTCACTTCACAGCTCTTCTTCCTTTCAAAAAAGAAAGCCAGCTTTTTTTTTTCCTACTACAGTTAAATTTGGGTGTTCCCCTTTGTACCTTCTACCAAAACACACAGCTATCTCAGTAAATCACAAACTTATGTATTAATTCAACATACATGTTGATTATTTTGAGATTTCCACCCTGAACATTAAAAATATAAATATCTCTCAGAACTAAATTCAGCTTAAAGCTGTAGTTTGAAGGTCAGATAAAACCTAAGGATGTTTTGGACGTGTGCCACTGTATTTTCAAGGATGTTCACAATGTAGTTCGATTCAGAGGGTATTGGGAATCCTCCCTGGATTCCAGTATGAATTGTATCACATCTCAGAAATAAACCTAAGCACACAAAAAATATCGCCCACCTGAGGATTTAACGATAGGCTGTATTTTACCTTTAAGAAGAGAGAAAACCAATGCAAGGGACTTTGAATGAAACACCTCACAGCAGGTGATTTCTGATAAATGTCTAAGCATCACTGCCATATAAACAGGAGAAGAAGAATATCTATGTATATTTTATGTATATACCAATGCAGCTTACTACATGGTGCAACTCCAAAGAGAATAGAAAACTGATATTAATTTAATGAATCATGTTTTAGGATGAAAGATGCATTAATTTCACCCATCACTCTTAGATGAAAGAACCTTGCGTGATGTAATGTGTGTGTTATGTCACATGATAATTGAAATCAAGTAAAAAACAAAACCAGAATGCGAAACAATTTCATCACTTTGCACAGCTATCAATAAAAAAAAAATGTGCAGTGTCAACTAATTAGATCCACATTCATGAAACCAGCCTCTCCTCCCTCAGGCATTCTGGACTGTATAAAAGAGCGCTCCACTCGGGGTTCTTCCAAACTCTTCCCTTCACTTGTTCCTCTCAGTGAATTGGGTAAGTCTGAATCTGCTCTTTACAACTGCTGGAGTAGCTTTTTGCTATACGTATTTTGCTATACGATTTAATTTAGGATGGTCTCTTCCATTAATAACTTGTAGGTCAAGTTTTAGGTGAAAAGATGAAGCTTACAAAAATGATTAAAAGTGTCAGTACAGCTGTTCTGTGTTCAGGGCTGGCACTTAATTTTGAACCAAACCAAGTTTTTTGATAGGGTAGAAAAGTTTGGTTTTAGTTCACTTTCAAGAGCTGAAGTTCATTCCTCTTCTCTGTTTGTTTATATGGGTAACTGGAAAAAGTTTAGATCTTCATGAGTGGGGAAGTGCTGAGCTTAGAAGCAGACCTTTCATTGTCTCCAGTTTATTCTGTTAGACATCACTCAAGGTGCTTTTACATTAATTCGAGATAAATGGGCAGGAATATGCCAGAGATGAGGCACAGGCTTTGACAGAGTAGGACACAGGAACTGAAGGCTGTTGAAAATGCTCTCTAAGAAATTTATTGAAT
>NW_010254570.1:4111-4699 GCF_000690775.1 Eurypyga helias
ATGAGTGAAGTGCTGGGGTTTTTGTGTTTTTGTTTGGAGTGAGGTTTGTTTCATAAGAGCTTGGAGCCCAGAATCAAAACACTGTGGTATTAAAGTAGTCATAAATATTTCAGGACCTTGCTTCAATGTTTGGAAATTTGGGACAATAATCTTTGCAATTCCCTTGCAAAGGTCTCATCAAATCTGAATAGACAATGACTTATAATCCCTGTTCTCACAAGGCTCAGCACAAAGGAGATCAGTGAGAATGAAGAGTTAGAGTCATGAAAGCATGCATAACAACACACTCCATTCTTGGAGTCCCAATCCTTGCTGATCCACTGACTCACCACAGACACTGAGCAAATAATTTTGCTGTTCTCTGTCAATTTTCATTTGTAATAGACATGGGAAGATTGGTGTACCAAAGCACTCTTGTCTGAGGAAAGGCAGCAAAGTCTATAGCACTTATGTATGTAAATAATGTCTTGAACTTGGTAAAATCAACTCTTGTAGATTGACCTCCACCTCTGCGAGATGTCTTGCTACGACCTGTGCTCCACCTCTGCCTGCGGCGTTTACCGCCCCCAGCCCCTCACTGGCAGCTGC
>NW_010254570.1:5088-8537 GCF_000690775.1 Eurypyga helias
CCTTGACTAAAGAACGACTGGCAGAAGTGTGACCCTCTTGACCCTCAGCCGAGCCTCTGAGTAAGAAGCAGAGCATCTAAGACTTCCATGTAATACAGTGGAGTCAGAATAGCTCCATAAATTACACTTCTCTTCCTTCTTCATTTGTTTTATCTCCTCTTACTTGCCCCTGCCAGTGGCCAAATGTGTAATTCCACCATTGCCCCAGAGGAGACTTGCTTCTCCCTGAAAATGCCCTCAACTGGGAGATGCCTGGAGGAACAGCTCTCCTGAAGCCTGGGGGGACAACCTTCCTGTCTCTCATGTGTCTTTCTCCAGTAGATGTTTTCCTGCCCTTGCAATAAATCAATGCTGCATCCAACACCTGCCTCTCTGCCTTTCCTTTAGGGCCCTGCATGGGTTGCAGGGCTCCCTCATCCTGCATGTGGTCCCCCCTGCCTGCACCAGGGCACTCTGTCATCCTCAGCAGAGCCAAGCTGAGTTGCCTTTGGGGAGACCCCAAAATCCTGGTCACAGTCCTGCTGCTAAGAAACATATCTGTCCAGCCTTTAAGAGCTACTGAGATGAAATTATCCTCCCTTCCACTAATTATTCTAGCTTTCAGGCTTCTAGTAGTAAGTCCCAACTTTTTTTTCACTAGTTAATTTAGTGCTGGAATTGCTTTTAATTTTACATTTTATAAGGTGATGTACTTAGAAATCATCAAACTGTTTTCAAATACAAAGTAAAAACAAAAAAATGTGGCCTGAAGTTCTGTCAAAGCATGTTCTGAAAAGGAACAATAGGAGGAAAGTAAACAATGGGAAACAATTTTTAAGATAGGTATCTGATGAGTAAAGACCAAGCACTACCTCTTCATTTTTGTTAATCACTGCTGTGATAACAGTTGCCTCAGGGAGGTTTTGGCTGAATCTGTAAGGCAGCTGGGTGAAGTAAAAAGAATATGAACTAATGCATTACAGAGGATTTACCTATTACTTCACTGAGACTCTTTCAAAGAAAAACAGATGGCTGTGTGCTGTAAGCTGTAACAAGTTGGAATGAAAATTAGTCTATTGTACTCACAAATCATGCTTTGTTTTAAGAAAATACTATTTTATTTTTACTGAATTAACAAATACTGGGAATATTTTGACTAAAAGACTGAAAGATTCTCCTCTCTGAAAGGTCACTGAAAGATTTTCCTCTCCCTGCCTGCTTCATCCTCCCTTTCCCAGTGCTGCCCATCCTCATGGGTCTGGACTATTTGGGAAAGGTCTGTGGGGGTCTGGGGAGGCACTGGAGCTTGCAGGGCCCAACTGGGAGCCCAGCCTCTGCCCCTTGAGTGCCTGGGATGTGTGAAGAGCCCAGGCAGCTGAGGTGGAGAAGAAAGGCTCCTGCCTTTTGGGCACAAGGAAACAGGGCTCTGCTGCTGCTGCCCATTCTCAAGCGGCAAGGACACTGCTGCTGTGAATTCCCAGGAGCTCTGCAACCAACCTCCTGGCTTGTGCCGCACCAGCCCTGCATCTCCTTGGCTCAGGTACCTCATTTGTAATGCGCAAAGCCCTCTTTCCTCCCAGCTGGTTCAGCCCAGGGCAGTTCTGGGGCAGCTTTACAAAACGTGGGTGCCAGATTTCTTCTCCTCTTCTCTTCTGCTCGACGCCAGGGTCCTTACTCTCACACACAACCTCTAAGAGGTGCTTTGGTGTATATCGCACACGATCACAGCTGAAGACCTGAGCTCTGTCTGCCAACTTTCCCAGTGATTCTCTCAATGAGGCAGCGTAGGGCAGGTACCAGCCAGCACCCAATTAGACGTGTGTTGTGTCAGATGGCAAGTGCCTAGCCCAAGATAACAAGATTGGTGAGAGCTATTAACACCCAGCTAACACGATTACATATTTGGGCTGGATGCCTGTTCAGTGTGAGCTCATGTCTGATTGCAAAACGGTAGTTAGCAATACCCTTTCTGCCAGTGTCTAATGTTATATGGGAGTTATAGGAATGGCTAACTACACTGGTTACTCAAGGATCAGTCTCAGAAAGCCTCTAATTATTTGTTTGCATTAATGGCATTGGCACATGATTTGGGAGCACTCTTATGTACTGATAATGTGAAGCTGAGTGGCATTAAACAGGAGGGAATCAGACTTTAAGACTCGAAAAACGAGATGGCTTAACTGATGGGAGTAACAGTAAAGGTATGATCTTCAATAATAGTGTAAAGCCATGCACCTGCTGACGACGGAGAAAAGATCTGGTGTAACACAGGCTATAATCAGCAAAACATGACAGAAGAGGAAAAATTCTCTGAGTAGACATGAAGAGGTGATGGTAACGTGTATACTAAGGCCTATAGGAGATTGCATGTTCTTGGGTGAATCCATTGTAAATACAGACAACCAGGGAGTAGTGGTAATATAGTAAGAACCTGTCTAAACAATTTCCCTTTTACTGCCAACATGCCAGTAATTCTCCGAAAGAAATGCTGTATCCAAGAAGTTTGAATGGCACTAATCTTAAATTAATACATCTCCCTTGTACCAGAGTAAGGGGTAAAATAATGTTGTGGGGTGTGTCATCTTGAGTAAAAGTACGAAAAAATGTTATCTGTGTTTGCTTTTGAACCCAAGGTAGTTAAAAATTTCCTGAATGTAGCAGGGCAGAAGTTTTATAGAAATACAAATTTTTGGAGAGAGGGCAGGAACACACATTCTTCTGGATAACCATGAAGAGTTGACACCACCCTCTGATACATGAGAATTATAGACCAAATAGGCATCTGTACATGTACTTTGCACACGTTAATTGAAGAGCCATCAGTAGTCAAAACAGGAACTCGCCATTCACTGCTACAATTCTCTGAAACATTCCTCTCCTCAGTTAGGGAAAAGAAGATGTTCCCTGAGCTGAGCACCACTCGAGGACCTGAAGAAGGAGAAAACAAATCTCTCCTATTTTCTCCTAGAATGCACAACATCTGATATCCCCATGTAACATAGGAAGACAAGAGAATCTGCCCTTCCACAGCTGCATGGAAAAGAACTCTGGACAAGGAGGGAGAGAGACACAATGTGGATGCAGGAAAATTTTATTGTGCCCACAGGGGCAGGAGAGATTGCAAGAGAAATGGTGGGCAAGACCTCGAGGTGCTGGTTGCCACATGAGGGAGGAGGCAGAGGGATCACTCCTGAATGCAAGGAATTAAGCAATCAGTCCTTGAGAGACCGTTGGGTCCATCTTCTTCCCTGTGTGACAGCTGGGAAAAGAGGGTTGGAGAGGAGAGAAAAGGGAAGGAGAAGAGGGTGGGGAAGGGCCGAGGCTGCACACCACTGTCAGCAGCCAAGGACTTGCCTGTGGCTGCTCAGCACTCCGCACAGGCCCAAGCCTGTCACCTCAGTCCCACAGGGGGAAAGAGGGCATTAAAATTTGGATGACGGGCAGTGCCTGGGGCTGGGCTGGGTCTAGCA
>NW_010254571.1:0-1190 GCF_000690775.1 Eurypyga helias
GGCCCCGGCCGGTGCCGAGCATCTCCCCGAGAGCCCAGCTCACCCACCCGTAGGGCCGACCCCCGGGTGCACCGCAGAGCCCTGCGCGAACAAACCCCTGCCAGTCCCGGGGAAACGCGGATCTGTGAGCCGGAGGCCATCCACGGCACCCAGGGCCCGACCCCATCCCAGGGCAGGGGGTGAGCGGGAAGGCTGTGTACACATCGCACCCCAAACTGATGGGAGTGTAAGCAAGGCCCGGGGGTCCCACAGTCTTCACCCCAAATCCAGGTCACGACCTTTCTCACTAAACTGGTCCCAGCTTCAGATTTCATAACGCAAGTTTTGCACCACCCTAGCCATGAGCCCGAGCGCCATTAGACCATCTTCACCCTTCTTGTACTGGTGCAATCCATCCCCCAGAAATGCTCCCCGAGCATTATCGTAAGGCATGTCTCCTTCAGTTACAATCCGCTACCTTATGGAAATAATCACAGGGCACACACAGCTGTTGTGCTTGTGAAAATTCGCATTTGCATAAGCAAAATGGATAACTGGACACCTCGGTGCCTGTTTGTGAAATAAATGGGCTATTTTGATGTGTAAACGTACATTTCTATCGACCTTTGAAAGTTTGCCCAGCAGGCAAACTTTTGGAGATGCTGGGAAAATCACATTACAACCCAAATACCACATGTTGGTGCCATCAGGCAGCATTAAAGTGCTCAAGTCTCATGTAACTTCATGACAAGCTGGTGGAATTCACAACAAATGTCCTGTATATTACTGTGTATGACATCAAGAAAAGATGCCGAGCATGTCTCTCTGAATATCAGAAACATGCTCATCCTAGTGCTTTCCCAGCACCAACTGTGTAAGACAGCCATGCTGGCAACAGCCACCTTTTTAGCCTGTGACTGACCCATCAGCCTCATGAAAACGAGTCACTTAAAACTCACACTGAAGTTCACATAGAGGCTGCAACTGTTTTTTACATTCGTGGACCAGGCACAGGGTATTTATGACAGGCAGTGCAAGAAGATGCAATGTTTTCACGGATCTCATGAATGAGACTGAAAACCACTAAAAACCATCCCTACAGAAGTGACATGTAACAAGTAACAATATAGAAAGGAGCCAAAGTTTGAGCAGGTGTTGGTCAAAGGATTGGGAGAATGCAAACACGAACATATTTTAGGATATTTTTCCCT
>NW_010254571.1:1213-91101 GCF_000690775.1 Eurypyga helias
TCCTTCTGCAAAATAGATTACAAGGAACCCACACACACAGAGGATTTCTTTTCCCCTCCTTTACAAACAGCTCTAGTAATATTGTCTAATAATTGCCTAAGTGCCTGCACAATTTGTAAAATACATTCACTTTACAGATGTCTATACAAAAGCCATACTCTCTTGACTGTACCCAAAGTTTAACAACTCTTTTCCAAAGCTGGAATAGAAAAATGGGGAAAAACATTGCCTCCTAACCCCTATACCATAGACTTCTTAGTCAGTAGACCTACACTCACTCCACTACATTCACTGCATGCACAGAAACATGAAACAGCTTTAGATTAATAGGATTTTTTTTTTTCCATAAGGCTTGCAGAGATAATACCACAAGCACTGCCTCTAACTTTTATGCCTATGCGGGGCCCAAAAGGTACCAGAGCTCTGTACACATGGAGGGAGAATGCAAATTTTTTGGAGAGTGGATAAATAGCGTTTGAAAACTTCTTACCTGTAGCAGCTCTCACACATGAAAGTGATGAACAATTTGCAGGATTATGCTCTCCTAGTAGAAAAGGAAAAAAAGGGGGTTATTTCTACACCCACAGTTGTGGATGAACACAAATCAAACTTAAACCAGGTTGTAGCCATTTGCCTGTATCCCTAGACAGGCAGTTCAGTAGCTCTTTTGCCAATCAGAACTCTTTCAAGAAGAATAATTAAATTCACCTGGTGCCTGTGCATTTTTCTGTTAACTGTGAGCAGCTGGGAAAGCTCACAAATTTCTGATTCTCAGGTTGTGAAACTTTGTACATTAGTGTTCTTCACAGACAGTGAGGTCGCAAAAACAAATGCTTGGTGTCTGTCTCTTGAATCTCTTTCTTTCTCTTTCTTAATGTATTTTCTCATATTCCCCACTTGTGTGTCTCCTTTCCATCTAAAATAAGCACTTGTCCCCAGGAAATGCCCTTGCCTGGGCTTGTCCCACAGGACATGGCAGTGAGGAAAGGGAATTAGCTTCACAAGGAAAGGAGCAAGGCAAGGAAGGACAGAAGGAACAAGCAAAAACTTTTAGATTACCACAGTGTAAAAGTTCATCCACCAGCCAGTTTCCTACTCAGGGCTGAATGTCCTGACAATACCCTGCTCACAGGCAACTATACCAATTAAACTATCAAAACTGAGGCCGCAATGAATGACAAACTAGTATGGTGACTAAATCACAGCACTTGCTGAACATGGGTCTGTGGGCAGCAACCCACAGATAAAACCAATAGCCTCTGACAACTGAGGCAGGGAAACTCTGTCAAGTACTGATCTTTCTTGCCTCTTGGCTCATATATCCTGTAGGCTGTTAACAAGACATGTCATGCCATACCATATTGGCAATCACTTCAAAAAATACATACCTGGAATCCCAATGAGTTTCTGACAGAAAAAAAAATGTGTACCACAGAGAGAGGTCTGTGTGTTTTGACGGAAGGTGAGGATGAAGAAGGACAACATCAGTATCATCCCGCCTGTTAGTCCAGCCACTGCCTTCATGTGAGGGTAGGCTTCTTCGGAGGCCCTGTGGATGAAGAAGGAAGGTAACGTTGGAGGCACATTCACACTCGGAGAACTTGCTCTGATGAGCTGCCTGCCCTGTGTTTATTGATGAATGGCTTCTTGAGGCATACAGGTGCGCTGAGAATTACAAAAACCAAAGAACACAAAGGGGCATTGGGACAAGCCCAGGCAAGGGCATTTCCTGGGGACAAGTGCTTATTTTAGCTGGAAAGGAGACATACAAGTGGGGAATATGAGAAAACACATTAAGAAAGAGAGAGATTCAAGAGACAGACACCAATAAAAATACTTCAAGGACAGAGGTTAGTGAAAGAGAAGGGGCACAGGAAAGAGAAAGGAAAGCGAGAGAAATATTTGTGACTATAGAAGGAAGGCAGGAAAAATAAAAAGAAAGTTAAGAAAGGGTAATAAAAATGGAGAAAAGGAATCCTACAGAAGAAAAGGAACTGATGGGGCAGAAAGAACAGCTGAAGGGAAACCAGCTGGGAGAGCAAGGGCGACTGTAGTTTGTGAAGAGAAAAACAGGAAGTAGCAGAAACAGGACATGGCAGTGAGGAAAGGGAATTAGCTTAACAAGGAAAGGAGCAAGGTAAGGAAGGACAGAAGGAACAAGCAGAAAGAATATACAATTAGAGAATAAAGGTTTGTAGTACTGTCAAGTCTTGCGTTTGTCAGTAGAATATTATTCTGAGTGCAAGCCCTATTGAGACCAGGGTGGAGGCAAGTGTGACCATATGGAAAGATAAAATGGAGGCTGGATTGTGGTTTACATATTAGGAACCACTTTTGTCTCCATTAATGAGACCACTGATAGTAGGGAGCATTAGGGAACCTAAGAGAAGGGTTGTAGTTCTCTTCCTCTTTGCTGTTAGCTCTGCCAGGTACAGGGCACATAACTTACATGTTTCACCCCAGACACCCAAAGACGGATGATGCTTTTAAGTCTCCAAGAGATTAAATGACACCCAAAGACACAGGGTTAACAGAATTCCTAGTTTACTCTAGGAATGAGTAGACTCCCATCTGCCTAGACAGTATTGGCAGCCGAAAATAAGATGGATCTTGAAAATTTTAGATCCAGAGCCCATTTTGGACTTGGAATGAACCTCAAAGCTCAACAATGCTTGGATACAGCATTTTGGTTCCAAGCACTGAATGACTTCTAAAACTTTGTATTGAATTGCAGTTCAAATTAGGAAAACTGCTAATATCAGGAAATGCTTAAAAGCAGTATGTAGATTAGGGTTAATCTATGGTGACCAAAGAATTAAATATCCAAATCAATGTGTTGTTGAACATGCCAAAAAAAATACTATGGGGAAGCTGTAATGTAATGGAACAGACCTCTCCATATTATAAATCTAGCTGCTGAGCTTTGTAAAGCAGCAGACAGTGTAAAGAATGAAAACAAATAACAGTTTAATAATGAATTACAATAATTGAGTCAAGAGGAAGCCAGGACATGAACCACGGCCTCAGAGCCCAACTGAGTTAAAATAGTACAGAGTGGAAATATATAATTTCAGACAATTCTGGTTGCTTATTTCTAAAGGTGAACTGAGAGCTTTTTAAAATTACACGACAAGAGTCTAGGGCTGTGTATTTCTCCCATTGATGAAATCACTAACATCAAAATGGTGTGGCTCTTGTCCTGCTTTAGAGCAAACAATATAAGCACAGCAGCCTATTCCTTCTACTGATAGCAATAATTCCTAGCACCATTGATGGAAATAAATTACTGTGAAAACCACTTGGGTGGTTGGGCTTTTAAAAACTATTTTGTACTACAAATTTTGTTGTGTTACTACCATCATTTTCTGCTGGGGGGGGGGAGGGTGGGAAATCTTGTTCAAATTCCCAAAGAATCTCTTTTCTTTGATTCATCAAGATTTCCGATTTCTGAGCACTTCTCAGCCTGCTTAATATGCAAATGGCATATTTTGTTCCCTCCCTTCACTTTGGCCCAGATTTCTAATGGTATTTCGATGCTTGAAGTTAGGTATAGGTACTTTTAATCCTCTTCAGTACCTAGGTGCCTAATTTACTTTGAGTTCAGTGGGTTTTAGTTGGGTGCCTATTCTTGGAAATATCTATATTTATCTAGACACCTGAGTAATAATAGTAATAACAAAAATAACAATAACAATAAAAGACACCTTAATGTTTATCTTAACCACTTAAGCACTGTTAGAGGCTTCCTTTGGATCATGCTCAAAATCTACATCCAAGGAATATTTCAAAGCATGCACCATCTGCGGTGAGATCTATTGTACAAGGTCACTCACAAGCATTCATTTATCTCACCAAAATGACCCCACAGGTGACTTTTACAGGGAGAGGAAGGGGCCAGACCTCCTTCCAAAATGAATTATTTCTAAGTAGGTTTTTTCCAGTCACCAGGAAGGACACACAAACACCATTCCTGGTGTCAGTTCATCCACCTCACCACCACCACAAAGGCCATGGGTCCCACAGACTCGTGCCCCTGCTAGGCCCAGGCTGGGCATCTGTCCACACCACTTGTACGGAAAGAAGTACATTGTGGGATGGCAAAGTCATTACCCAACCTGACAGCCAGATTTCAAAGAGCAGCAGCAAACGTGGGAGCCGTCACACCACCTTAACACAAGAAACGGATGAAAACCCACTAGAGGAAGTGCTGGGCACTTTCACCAGAGATCACGACTCCTGCAGTAACACAAACCCCACTTTCACAACTGACTTTGCTGAGACTGCAAAAGGTACAAATCAGTGCAGCATGTGGACCTGTTTATAAACAACTTTGGGCGTAAGCAGGCACTCGGGTGTCATGGAGCTGCTGGCAAAAAGCTGAGCTGCGTTTCCTGCTGAGGCTCCTCAGTCACAGGTCAGGAGTGCAAAGGCCACTTCCCCTGTCACAACCAAGGGCAGTATATGTCAGCTCCCCTGGCTGCTGCTTCACCTACTCTCTGGGATGCCACGTGCTAAGCGAGAGTTTGCTGGATATAGGGAAAGGTTACCAAAAGCAGTGAACCACAAGCTGACAGTGTCTGAAGTGAAAACAAGCTGTCCCAGGCAAGGAAGAACTGTTTAATGCTCCTTATCCATACAGAGTCCAAACTATCATTGGAAGTTCTGAAAAATACAAAACCAAACTTCACCTGCAGTGGAAAGGATACTCGGTGTGTGACCAAGGTAGGTAGGACAGATTGCACACTGAAGGGCCAGCTAGAATACAGTTACTGTTATTAGACGCTGCTTTTTCCATTTCTCCATTCATCATGCAGGTAGAATCACACATGGTAAATAAAATTGCAAAAAAACCAAAGTGAGAAAGTCTGAACTTTGCAGAGGTGTTAAGGGTGATGTCGCTAAAAATGGAAAAAGTCAGAAGAGAGAGATCCTCTTGTCACGCTCTCTTCTATGTCATCTGCATAACGAGACCTGCAAAAAGTACATCCATTCCTCTTGTCTCATTATTTTCTCAGTGCATATTCTTCTGGTATAATATGGAAACGTGTCCCAGCCACCTGCAAAGCTCAGGGATTGTTCAGGACAGAACTGGGGATCTGAGAGTTCACAGCACTGTTTCTGAGGCAATTCAAACATAGCAGGACTCAGTCTTTCTACTTCAGAAGGGGGGAAGCGGGAGAGGGGAGGGAAAGGAAGGGGACTCAGAAGGATATATCGCAGTTTCCTGTTAAACTTGACTATTCAGATGTTCAAATGGGTACAAAAGGAAATCTAAAGAGAGGTAATGCATTCCTTACTGCAACTAATCATCGAAGGCCAGGCTTACATGGCTTTTCGGTAGGAAAATTACAAAGAGTAATTTGCAGTTGGTTGGGTAACGAAAGAAGAAAAAATTACCTAAAGCTGCTGGGAAATCATAATGGTGTGTGGGTATGCAGTTAGATGGACTCAGTTCACAGGGATGAGAACTACTGAATCAAGTTTCTGGAATGGCCATTACAGAATTTGTAGTAGTAAATATCACCATGTAAATCCCGACCTTTCCTCATCCTTCCCCAGGGAAACACATATACTCTTCATCTAGCCTGTATTTAGGAAGACAGTTTTGGAAAGAGGAAAAAGAAAAGTCACCTGTAGGTATAGGAGCCACTGAGGCTAGTTGGTGCTCTAGTCTAACAGAACAGCATCCCCACCTTTAATTTGAACATTGGACTGTCTCTTCTCTCACTCACTGACAGTGTTACTTACTTGAAATTAAAACAACTGTTTAATGCTTTTAAAATTCAGAAGTTTGCAGCTTTGCCAGCTCCAGTGGAGGGACTGGCTACTGTGAAGCTTAATCCTGATTGCAAATGCTCTCTTTGTTCTGTCTTTTCTGCTCATACGCTCACAATGCATTACATCCCATAGAGAGCCAGCCAGGAAACATTGCCCCTGTTTGAGGTGGTCCATGGAAACGGAGGAGCACCTCAAACAGGTATCCTGCAGGAAGAGCAATGCCTCCCGAAGGTGGGGGAATAGCTGTACAGGTTTTGGCAGAAGGAAGACAGGGACGACTGCAAGTCACGCCAGTCAGTAAGCACTCACAGCTCAGGGCTGTGTGCCACACAGCACACAGGGCCAAGTGCTCTGCCCACGGTGGGTGTCACAGGTAAGTGGGACACATAAGGAGCTGTGGATCACAGGTCCTGTAAGTGGTCATTAAATAGTTGGGTGAAAGTGTGTCAAACAATGAGATGATGTAATGGACAAATGCTTATCATGAACATAGAGAATTCTGACCTCATTTCACATATGATTTCATCTTAGGTGACCTCACAAGTGCAGTTACTCCACCACCTGCACAGCCTTGTATGTTTTATGTGCTGCTTTTACCCTCTAGATCCTGAAGAAATTAGTTAATTTGTTATTTTTCACAATCAGTCCCAGATGGGTGATGTCTGTCAGCATTTTCTGATTTACATAACATTTATCATTTTCAAAGTACTTTATAAACACTAAGTAGTTGATCCTCACACCACCCCTGTGCCCTAAGCATTAGTACTTCCTTTTCACCAAGTGGAAATTGTTACGGGAAGTCAAAGCAATCCTCACAGTAGCTAAGGTAACAGCAGAACTCAGTACCATCCAATTTTTTAACTGCTCTTTACGCCTCTAGCACATCACACTTTCCTAATGCAAACGCATCTACCACACTGCCCTCCGGTAGTTCTTTTTTCTTTCTTATTTACATATAAAAATCCTCTCCCCAGTTCTGCTAGTTCTTCTAAGTTTTTGGTCTCTGGTCTAGTTGAAGAACCAAGCTCCCAACTTCTCCACAAGACAACTTCCAAAATGCTCTAAAACCAAATGGGTACAACCTTTGTGCCTTAAGATATTGTAGTCCATATGACAGGTACAATCAAAAGCTTTGAAAAGTAATCTTTTTAATTTATTAATTTAATATGAGGTCACAGAGTCATCTAAATTCCTTGTGGGTACAGAAATGAGGTTCACTGAAAATCAGGATCCAGCTGAGCTTTGGTGAATTTTTAAAGTAAGCAATTAAATGGCTTGTAAAATAGAGGTATTCAGGACTGACACTGGTAACTGCTGGAAAAAACTGAAACTCAGAATGGCTGTGTTCTTAGCTCCTTCCAAGCACATACATATTAATAATAATGGCCTTACATACATAGTTATATGCAGGGGAAGGCTTTTGAGTCACTTCTAACTGCCAAAGGCAGGTAAAGAAGGAAGGGTAGTAGTTAGACAAAATTAGAAGCCTGTAACCCATTCCTTGGGCAGTGTTTCTTCATCTAATCTTGTCTGTACTAGCAAAGAGTAGTGGTACATGGCTGAACTCTGCTAGTACACCACCACCTGCCAGCCCCTCAGCACAAAAAGGCTCTATGAGCCCTCTGCTCATTTGGGTCATACCATTCACACAAAAAAATTACCTGAACAAAAGCACAGTGCAAGAACTTTTGTCCTTCCTTTTTAAAATATCTTCCCCATACTGGCATAGGTGATCCCAGCCCTGATGCTCTCAAGGATAAACTCCCCACGATGCAGTGTTGGAGTTCATGACTTGTGGGTTTGTTTTACTGTTCAATGCAATGGACAATGCATGGGAAAAGCCAGTGGCCTGAGAGTAAGATTCACCACAGGTAAGAACTAGCTAAAAGGGACATCCTTAGGAAAGCAGTTAGAGGTCAGCACAAAGACACCTTGTTTGGCACAAGGGGAGGTGTTCTCCTCTTGCAATTCAGACACTAGGTGCCTCTGCTGAGGGTGGGTGTCTCTCCTCTTGCTTTTCAAACCGGCAGCTGGCCTCTGTGCTTTACAGCAACGAGAGCAAGAACGCGGCCTTGCCATTCACTGTCCTTCCCTGGCAGCAAAGTAGACAAGCTCCAGTGCAGTCAGGACTGAAGAAACTTGAGTCCTTCTCTGCCTGAGATAAATAGGCTCCTCCGAGCCTCATGGAGAAAGCACCGTCTAGCAGGAGGCAGCTCTGCTGCAGAGCTGTAGGTTCTCCTTCAGAGCTATTCATTGCAGCTTACTGTGCTCCTTGCAAAAGAAAGCAGTTGGTCTGGTCCAGGTTTTCTGGGCAACCCATTAGTGCATGTAGCCCTCCAAACTGGGAACTGAAGTGACACATAATCTCTCTTTTCCATGAGACCAGGAGCATGGCCACCAGTACACCTTCTCAAACAGGTAAATGGGCTTCATCGATTTTGTGGCCTTGGTGAAGCCTAGCAACATTTACCTGTTGGCTGCATCTGGACAAGAACTAGCCATTAAGGTATCTCTGCATTATAACTCCTGCTAGCTCGGTTCCCTTTTGAAGTAAAGAAATTAAAGGCTGAAAATGGGCCAGAGGGAATGGAAAACCTAAAGTAGATGGGAAGGGCCACCTGCACAGAGGAAGAGTTCATTGACTTTACATTTGAGATCACTGGCCAGGCATGCATGCTCCCCCTGACCATGCATTATAGCAGAACAGTGGGGAAAATAAACCTGCGTGGGATCAAGTTGTTTTAGTAAGATTCCAGTATTAACATCCTACCTGCATAAAACATTGTCAATACCTTATTGTTCTGTTTTCTTTTCTCTAGGTGACTCTTGTCTAACCCATAGGTGTCTCATGAATTCAGGCCAGTGGAAAACAGTAAGTAAAAACTGTTTGAGATATGGGTTTGTTTTGCTTCCTAGGTTTGAAGGGGGTGAGATATTTTACCTACATTTCGTTCCAGCATTGGCTCAGACACACAAGCCAGTTACAGTGGCATCGCAAGGCAATGCCTATCAGCTGAACTACGGCTGCTCAGTTATGTCAGAGCTCTTCGTGACATACATGTGAATCTTACATGCAGAATATGAATTAGGCATCCGGGCTGCAGCTCTGGGAAGGGACTTTTACTCCTGTCCACATAGTTTTTAATCTCCAAAGCCATGAAAGTGGCTATTACAGTGTGGCGAAGGAATGGCTATGTGACACGTGTTGTGCTTCTGTGGCACCACTATTAACAACTGATGGCTTATGTTATTGGTGACGAGGAGAGTTAAAGTATTAAAAACCTAATTTATATCTCTTTCTCCACTGTGTGACTCAAACCAGTTTTGCAATCTGTTACAGGTTAACTAGCCAGGGTTAGGCAGGGTGGGGCCTGTAGCAGATTGCAAAACTGGTTTATTCAATTCACTGAGCGAGAAAACATCCTTAAAAATAGACATTCTAGAAGAAGACCAGATATCTTCCTGTCAATTATGGCACATCATGCAACAAAACAGATTTTCAGACCCCTCAGCTTTTGCTGCTGCGCTGGGCGAGACGCTGCGTGCAAGTCACGTGCGAGCAGAGGCCACCCGTTACTGTGCTGCCGCTGAAGAGCTGCCTGCCGTTCAGCCTGGGGCTAAGCTCAGAGGCACACCCTCACCTGCAGCCTCCCTCCGCTCCTCCGTAGCTCCGTGTGCCAAGTGCAGCTGGTTAATAGATCACAGATCAGACCGACCAGCTGCTTCCAGCATATGGGGTCATGGAGGATGGGCTGCTCTGCAAATGTGTGAGATGCAGGTCTAGAGCTGTCTGGAGATCAACAGGTGATTTCAAGTAGGGAAAAAATCGAAAAGGGCTGCGCTGTTTTCAGCAAAAGAGAGAGGGAAGGCAATCTGTTGTCTCTTGCGGAGTTTGCTCTTTTTGAGAGGGTAGGCAGAAATGCAGATGATGAGAGTTGCAGGCTTACCTTGTGGGGTATCTTGTACGGCTTCATCTGGACATGGGATGTACCGCACAAGGTGACAAAGGTGTATCTGAAAACCTTCCTTGGATGTTAAACTGAGGAAGATGGAGTATACAAAGCTTGGGAAAAACTATTAAATTACATCAAAAATCTATTGTATGCACGTTCAAATATGTGACAGATGGTTTCAGAATCTTGCATCCTCTCTTGTTATTGATGCAGTTCTTTATTGCTTCCATACAATTCATATTTTGGCACTGTACAATGCTATCAGAGAAGAGATGAAGTGTATGGCCTCCTTTTCTTTACACTGCCAATACCATCATTGTCCTAGGAAGATTTCCTAGCCAGAGAAACTCAGAGCTTTACTTTCACTAGCATTATCGGGCCCTTCATACGGCTCTGGCAAAACAGAAGGGTCCTAAAGTTTAAGTTAAACCTAACATGAAACTCACTTCAACAATATCTTGCTGCCATAAAGTTGTCATGGCAGTGCGAATTTGCCCCTGCTACAGACATAACACAGCAATGTTGTGAATCTGTTCTGATGTTATGCTGCATTATAATGGTGAGACACCAGAACAGATCAAGCGGGAGCCAGAGGAGCTTCCTTCACGGGAAGTTTTTGAGAAGTTAGGATGTGCATGTGCCAGGGTGGTCTGGGAGTCTTTGATCCTGACTCAGTAGAGGGCTAGACTGAATGATTTTTTTAAAAAATCCCTCACAGTTCTAAAGGTTTATGTCTTCTAAAGAGACAATTTCTTTGTGTGTCAGTCAGTGTGGTCTGGCCTTATCCCCAGAACGTTACTCCATATTTTTGCAAAGGCTATCGGTTTACCCACCATAGTAGTGAAAATTAAAAACTACATTCCTGAAATTGGCCCATGTCCTAACAACATACCGAAGAAAAGCAAACAGAAAAGGTATCACACGTAATTTAGTTAAGATTACTTCTTTTGTATTTGCTACAGTGTAAACATCTGTTCCCTTCTTGCTCCCCCAAACCGTCCAGACCAGCTGAATTGTGAACTGTGATTCTAAGGACATTCAACTTCTGACTTCCTAAAAATATAATTAAAACTTCCCCCTTCCATCTATAAATTCCCCAAAAGTGCTTCAAGTCCTGCTCTGACCAGATGGAAGACTTGTTCTTTTTTTTTTCCTCAAATTATGTCAATTTTTAAGTGAGGCTCTTACCTTTGTTTCTGAGCACAGTAGCCCCTATTTTTTTTTCACACTCCAGTCGTTTCACAGCAACAACTGTTGGGAAGGGGCCTTCATGATGCCTCTCAATGAAACTCCAGATTTAACAGCTACAACCTCTAGAACCAAAATCATTGTTCATGTCAAGTGTTAATCCACAGCCCTCTTGTCCCCGCTCCATGAAGTGGCCAGTTTCAAACCAAAACTATTCAAATTTCCTCATGCTGCCCCACAGAAGAGGCATGGGAATGCCCTCACTGCAACCTAAAGTGCAGCAGAGAGCCAGGTAAGCAATCTGCTTCACTGGGTAACTAGTCCACGGGGTGTTCTGGGGTGCTGTGGCTGGGCTACCTGTGCTACTCAAACAAGCTCTGTCACCCTCTGCAATATCAGGTACCTCTCCAGTGCCAGCGTAGCCCTGCTCCCAAGTTTTGATGATGAAAAAGAAACTTCATTTCACATATGCTTTAGTGTCAGCCTTTTGGAGTGTCACATTTGTGCCTGGAGACAAGAGTCCCAAAGGAATTGGACTAGAGCTAGCATTTCCCTTCCCTGGAGACATTGAAGCAGCCCTTGGTTAGAGCTGCGGTCTGGGTGACTAGAGTAACGAGGTTCTGCAGTCCATAACTTTGCACTGTGCATTTCCTCCCTAAGGAGCTGCATGGCTGGTTTATTGAAATCACACACATAGTTCCTAGTGCATTTCTTAGCGGTTTGTATTAGAAAAGACTCAGACTAATTGTGAAGTATGCCAGTGCAACTTGCAGAAACGTGGGCTTTATTTCTGGCTTTGTGAGCAGTCGGAGGGCTGACTTCAAAAAAATCTTTTAACCCCTTTGTGTTTCAATTCCCCTCACCTATAGAAGAGGGATGCTCAACGCCCTCTGTGCTACTGCCCTGTGCCAGCATGGGCTGAGCCATTCTGGGAGCAAGGCTGGGCAAGCCTGTCCTACTGCTGACCTCCAGCACCTGTTCCCTGGGTAAGCGGAGAGCTTTGGCTCCAGTGGCAGCCAATACAAGACCTCTACCAGCACTCTATTCACTAAACAAACATGTCTTTTTATTGTTGTTATGATTGCAGTTGGTTGACAGAAATCTCATAAAATTTGATGTTGTAAAAAATAATAACAACATTTAATGTTACAAAAAAGTTACTTTGACGCTAAGCGCCAAGTTGGCACAACTAAGAGAGTAGCGTCACACACAGCAGAGCTACCAATGCTCCTTCCACCCATCGAGAGGCTTAGGCCACTCCGGCCAGGCCCCTTGGGTGCCTAGACCCCCTCACCATGCATCTTCCAGAAGAAATCCTTAGCGCACCCTTCTTCAGCTCTCAACTGAACTGAACCTACTTGATAGCTTTGAAAGTGGCTCTGGGCTGTGCTGCTCAGCTCCCATTCAGAAACTGCAAAGACACGTCCCTCCTTGTCATGACTTCATGCTCTGGCCCATTAGAAAACCTAGCAGTGACATGGCTGTCCCCACCCGATGGCCAGGTAAGGGCCGTATCTGATCATTTGGTGTAAGCCATTTTGTAAGCTGAGGTCCTAATTTTTAAAGCACTGCTCAGCAGGCCAGTCATTAGATTTGATCTGCACTTATTTCTTACCTTGGGATGTTCTTTTACAGGATGTGAAGTACTATGAAAGAGCATTTTTCCAGGGCAATAAAATTAGCATTTCAGAAACTTTTGAATAAATATTTAAGGAAAAATATAAATATGTTAGGTAAAGTTTAGTTTATTTTAATTTTTATGACTCCTCTGGATGGCAGGACAGCTGTATTGGCTGCGCAGCATATATTTTTTAGAGCTAGAAATACATAGCCATCTGTTCAGCTCGTAACATGTGTTAATAGGTATCTCAGATTTCAGTTCAAGAAATAACCATCTTAATAAATAACATAACAGCTGGAAACTTGGGTTAACTAATGGAGACCTAGCTGTAGTAGTACTACATCTGTTTAAGTTAGGCATTACAGAAATACTCAGGTACAAAGGACTTGGCTTAAATGGGACCTTCAGCTAAAAAACTTTAGAAAACTCTGTTACCTAGAAGTTTGGGACTCTTTTTTTCCCTGCTCCAAAGGGCTCTTCTTGCTGCAGAGTAACAGGCAGTGTGAATGGCTGTAACTCTAGGTCTTTGGTTGCCAAGATGAAGAAAATGTCACTCTCAAGCAGATGGTACTGCTGATGCAGAAGGTAACAGACTTGGAAATTAATTTAAACAACCCAAAACAAAATCAAGCAAATGGTAGGGATAGTCCATATTGTCTTTGAATATTGAAAAGAAGGTTGAGGAAGTGCAGCAAAAAAGGAATGTCACTTTATTAGCTATAGAAAATGCATTTGATTTCCTTAACAAGAAATAGAGGGAAACATAAGCCACAAAAGAAATCATGGTCAGATCCTTGGACCTCTACAGATGAGGATCTTACCTGAGTCTGGGGAACCACAGCAAACACAGTATCGCCAAAATTAATGGTCCTCATGCCATTTTCCATGGCAGGGATGCATTTCACTCTCCCACTAACCAACTAGATGCCGGAGGGGTTAAGTGCCCTAGTTGATGCTATTCCTGGTTCAGACCTTAATTTTAGGACTGAGAAGCACAGAGAGCAGTTGACACCTTCCTCTCCCATCTCCAGTCATCTTCCAACTGTAGCTCAGCAGACTGGTGATTTCCAGTTCTTTGTGGCTAGCACGGGGCAGATGTCACACTGGACAAGTTACAGGAACATGACTTTATGATTTCATGAAGTACCTTCACAGGAACTAATTAGGGGGTAACTTATTAATGGAGAAACCACCAAGTTACGAATGAACTGTCAGTTGCTGTGCCAAGCAACGTGCATCAGCAATTACAGTCATAAATGTTCTGGGTAAAAGCACACTTAATAGGACCCTTTCACGGGCTGTGCAGTCTCTGTCGCAGGAACAATTTAGTGATTGCTTTGTTTGTGCCAGCTACAGAAGGGCCTGGAAGATCTGTGATGTCTATTCAATTCTGTGACATGAATTTGCCCCCACCTTTGCCATTCATTAACCACTCCCCTCCCCCAAAATTCTAGCTTTTATGGCTGCAGAGAAAATGTGATTCAAACATATTTTGAAACAGCAAGATCTTCCTGAGTCTGTGGAGATACTAATCAGATGCTTGTGAATATGATCTATTCATATTAATCAGTAGCTTCAATGGTCTCACAGCCATGGAACTGGTAATTTTTCAACAATATACTAAAATTAATTGAATTTTTTATATGGATTTTCCACAGACACAAGACATTTCACTTTGTTTCTATATTCCGCTGGACTCTTTCAGCAGCTGTTTCTATCTCAGCGCTCTTCCTATAAGCAGAGAACCTGTGGAATTATGGTACATCCCTCTTGCTCTCTCTATTCAGTTAGGCAGCTGTGTAACTCGTCTCTGGCTCAGCCCCATGTAGTGTGGCCACACTGAAGTTACACCACTAACCTGGAACCCACACCAAAGTCATTCCCTGGCACCCAGTCCATGCCTCTCTAGCTTTAAGCTTGCTTATAAATTGGTATTATCACGTGACAAATTGACAAACCATCCATCTATAAGAGGCAAAATCAACCAGTATGTTGTATTTTTTCACACACTCCTTCTCACTAGGACAACTTGTAATCACCAGCGCAGCTTTAAACTAAAGGATATGAATCTGACGAGCCTTCAAAAATGCACAGCCCCAAACGCAGACATACTTCACACACAAACAGCCTTCCATAGCTCAGCAGCAGACACAGACTTTGCAAACGCTTGCAAACAGAGAGAGACATGGCAGCTGACTGGCAAGAACAGCTTTCCATCTTCTCCTCCATTCCTCTCTACCAGATTTCATTTTGTATCTGCCCCTTTTTAAGAATCACATCAACCAAGAAACACTCCCCTTAAAGTTTCCTAAGTAAGAAACTAGCTGTTGGTACAGTACTTCCTATGTGCTAGCATTTGAGGACTTCCAGAATATGATTAAAATATTATGAGCTGCTTTTATGAGAGCTGAAGTCATGTAAGGAGATTTATATAGGCCATTGCAAACTTCCTATCAACTGTAACTTTGCTTAAGGCTACTGTTTATGCTTTCAGAAAATGCTGGAGATATCTAAGGTCTAAGGCACCAGAAAAAAGGAAAGGCAGACAAGCATCTGTCATGGTACATGGAAAATGAATCCTTCTGGCAACTCCTGCCCAGCCCCAGATTAATATGGATTTACAATTAACATCATCAGTGAATCAAGCAGCGTTGTAATTGTTTTTGCAGCTATTCCAAAACTTTCTTCTGCACAGACATAACCTAATTCTAACTTAGTGAGACAGAACAGCTTGACACATTTGTTATCTAAAGACCACTTCAGCCAAAGAACATAATGAAAAAGCATGGGAACTTGACTCAGGAGCAAAGGCTCTTCTTTAATACTTGTTCCAAAAATAAAAAAGCCTCTCCCCCCTACACATCTCATTATTTCTTGTTCTTGAAGCTCTAATTTTGCCCCAAGGACTGCTTCAAAAATAAATTCTCTTTGATAGGATTGCTTAATACTGCTCAGTCAAGTAGGATTAGAGCCTTCTGAGGGAAAGAACATATTTCTTATTCATTTTCTTGACTAATTAGTAAAAATTACTTTGGGAAACCTTAGTTGTGTAAGTATCACTCACCTCTTCTTCACAGTGGGGATTAATAACCAGCACACACTATTGCTCGACTCGAGCACAGTTGGCAGGCAGTTCTGCAACACCAGCCCAGCAGCATCGTGCAGTAGGCGCTGAAGCTGCAGTCTTCAAGCAGCGAGACGGGTCTCATGCAGGCCAGGAGCAAACCTGTCACTCCCTCCCACCAACTTCACCACTGCAGTATCTAAGGGCTGCTACAAAGGGGGCCTAACGAAGCCTAACCCTGTTCTGGAGTCACCCCTCCAACTAGTCTTTAGGGAGAATTGATTGAATGCTTTGCTAATGCACCAGTTGAGGGTAGGGAATATACCTGTGCCCCAACTTCTGGAAGTAGTGACAGGAAGATGAGCTGGAAAAGATGAGACACAATGACAGAATCCGTTTCATGTCCTTCCTTCTCCAAGCTCTGGCCAGACATACCCAGCCTTTGCTGAGAATCAATTGTCTAAATATTCCTCCAAAAGCCTGTAATTTTCTTTCCTTAAACTCAAATTTGTAGACGCACACAGAGCAAATAAACAGAACATGCACATATTGAAAGCTTTTACTTCCACGGTTTGTTCAGCTCTGAAGTTATGAAGAAAGCAAGGACTATCATGATGTGTGGTACTGTGTTTTCACTGTGTATTACACCATCAGCACGCTAAGGTATTGACGCTCAAAACCATTTCTAGTAAGGCTGAAACAAGACAAAATCAAACCCAGGCATCTGAATCTACAGTCCTCACTAAGTCAAAAGCAGGATTGTTGTTGGCGTGTACAGAGAAAAATGCCTCAGACCATAAAAATCAATGATGCTGACTTACATTTGTGATTTTTTTTTTTTAAATACTCAAGACTGTGTTTATGTTCTTTACATGGGCCCAAGAATATGGCCTGGCCATTGCATTTCCTATAGCTGATCTGCTGGAGTGTTTTTGCAGGCTGGTACATAAAATTGTCAGGGTGTGATGCAGAAAAACAGGCTTTATGAAAGAGCATGAGACCAAATTGAAACGAACCGGCTGAGCTTGGCTGGAACAGCCACACTACAAACAGCCACCTCAGATGTTTCTTTGAGCCATGAGTCTCGTGACTTCCTTGGAAAACTGTAGCTCTAAGGATTTGTCTCTGGCTTTCCGGGTTATCTGTGGATGTCAGAGCAATGCTCAGAGTTAAGACAAGAACATAGATCCTGCAAGAGGTGTTAATCTTTTTGTTGGTTAAGAAAAGTATTCTAGAACAAAAAACCACATGCTTTGGGGCACATCTTCTACTCTGCAGTTACTAAAGAAAGAGGATTTCTTCCTTTGCCCAAGTGTCCAGTCATTAGTAACACACTGAAAAGTGGTCTGTTTTGTGTAGAACCATACGCATCAACCTTGGTAATGCCAGGGTAACACAGTGGGAATTGTCATTTCCTCATGCCCAAGCAGGATCTTTCACTTGCCATCACAAGTCAGTAAATGGAAAAAAAAAAAAAAAACCCAAGAACAAAAATAACCTAAAAACATAAAGCCCACCCAGAGCTTCCACTTAGACAAGAGCAGTTGGGCAGATAATTAAATCCACTTCTCCGTGACAAAATGGGACCTGATCATGTGATTTTGTTGTGCATTTCTCTTTCCCAAAGAGCTTCTCTCTTTAAAAATGGTATTTGAGCTTGACAATATTGATAATGTTGATTCTGTTTGACAATATTTCAGGACTTTCTCAAAGACCCCTCAACTAGAGCTGAGCTGCAAAAATATCCTTTTTCAAAAATGTAACAGAACATGATGTGTTGCTGTGTCCACCAACTGTGAACATGACTTTTCATCAGCTTGATTTAATACAGCTGTAGCCATGAGGCTTCTGAAAAGCACAATGGGACCTCTGGGACCCTGCAAGCCTCCCTGACACTTCGAGAGAGGCGCTTTATGTCCAGATTTCTCTCTTAGGACTGAAACCACCACACCAGGCAAAAAGGAATCTGTAACAGCTTCAGAGCCATTCTGTTCCTCAACAGGAGTGCTGGCTCTGGGAGCAGGATGACAGAGAAGGAGAAGCCAGGAGTTACACCCCTTCTTCAACAGTGCACAGCAGTGACAACATCTGCAGAGCGAGCAGCGGGTGGAGGGCTGGGCAGAGATGCTGTACCTATCCCACATGTCCAACAGCAAAGTCACTTCACCTTCATTTTGCTTCACCAGTACTTTGGAACCAAGTGGGTAGAGAAAGACTGAGCCTATGGGAGAGGTGGCTTTAGGGATATCTCTAGGCAAGCCTTCAGAGCCCATTTCTTAGTCATATTTTAATGGATGTCTGTGAAGACTACAATGAATAGTCAGCCACCTTGATCCTTCCCTAAGTCAATGCAACAGATTGCAGGGAGAAGGGGCTCAGTTCCAGATTCTTTTTAGAGCTAATGGTATGTCACAGTTGTTTCACTCCTCATACCTTGGCAGCATGTGCTAGGGAAGCATACAACACTGAGGGCATCTCTCCCTCTCCACCTCATGACAAGCCTGAAGAGATCAAGACTCAGTCAGTCTGGGATGAGAGTCAGTAACAGTGACTCTAGGAGATGACCTGTCTGCTTCTCTGTGTAGGGCACAAAGAAGAGGAGCAAGGACAGCCCACAAAGCTAACAGTCAATCATGGAGTGACTCCTCTGCGTCTGGTGGATACAGAAGCTACCCATCCGTAGTTTGCCTGGCCCAGCAAACTAATTCTGAGTGTACTGGGGAGGATGAACCAGGATCTTACAGACTGCACAAGCCTGAGAGATGCAGACATGGGTGCAGACCACCAACTGTCCTAGTTCCAAGTCTGAAAAAGTCCAATGAAGCATTTTACTTTCCTCCAAAATATCAGAGCTAGTCTGAAGAGGCTGCTATGTAAAACCTTTGCTAATACACCTGCACAGAGCAAAACAGCAGCCATCAGGGACAATACAAGAAACACCGTATCAAAGGGCTAACCCTGGAGCCAGCACCAGTGGAAATGTGGTATGCTTTGCTCTGTTTGGTTGCACAGTCATCATAGATAGTGTGAATGGCTCTGAGTTCACTGCTGTGGGAGCACAACTGGCATCTCTGGAGCTTGCTGATGAACTCCTCTGTCTCAAGGAAGAGGGTAGCCCCTTTTCTTGACAGACATCCTGTTGACATGGACCCCGTTGCTGTACTGAAGGCCAGCTGTGCTGTCTTGTGGGCTGTTGGCAGCCCCTGGCTCTCCATGTGTCTATCAGCCAGGCTAACAAGGGTGCATATGGGAGGGTGAGGAAAGGGCAAAGTATTGCTGAATATCCTATGAAACTTGTGAGCAGTTAAATGTTAGCGAGTGTGGATATTCACAGAGTTTGACCTCTAAGAGTGACAACCTAGAGGGCTATGAAGGAACAACAGCCTAGTCCTTCACAGTATTTGTGCACCTACATCCTATCTGTCTTAGCAGACTAGGCCTTTGAGGATGTAGGACAGCAATTCCAATTTATTTAGACCAGTGCCCACCACAGTTCTAGTACTTCAAGCTCCCAGTTGACTAAGCCAGTAAGGAATGCTTGACATGGGCAGTGGACATATCTGTCAAGTCCAAGTAAATTAGCCACAGTCATGGTGGAAACTGGGTGGCAAAGTAAGGAAAGGAAATCATATTATCGCCAGACACATTGTTCAATGCCTACACTATGGCACTGTACTTCATTTCAGAAGTCACAAGCAGTCCTAACTGAAGAACTAAGCCAACCAAACTCTTCACAAAATATGTCCCTGACATTGCTGCAACCAGCAGCAGATCTAAATAAGAATATTGCATGATGAACTGATGGTACAAAATAAAAGTTACAACAGTTGTTAAACACAGAACTCTGTTTAGCAATGCAGGTTTGGTTATTAATCTTGGTGGGTTAATGTTTTGGCTAGGAGGCAGTCAAACTTTTGAATTTTGAATCTGATCTTCTTTTGTAATGGAATGAATTTGAAGGTTCTATAGATGGTATCTACCAAAAAAACTTCCAGTCTCAAGCACATGATTAGCACAGGACAAATATTCTACATTGATAAGCATTTGTGATCCAAGAATTTCCCTTAAATCAAGACACTTTGATACCCACACATCATCTAGCCAGAGGGAAGCAGATCCTGTGGGGTCAGGCAGACCACGCTGGGCTCTTTCATAGCTCAACAGTTGAATCTGCATCACAACAAACTGTCAGACTTTAGGAAAAAGCCGTTCTACCATGGTGCATTCTGAATTACAGACAGGCCTCAAAGAGTCTCCACAGATGTCAGCTCACCAATAGCCTGATTCAGATACCCCATCTGTCTGAATGTCTATCACATTTCTTCAGATCTTCGGGTCCATTAAAAAAAGTGGGTTTTGATGCCTCCCTTCCCCCTCTCACCCTCTTCCTCCAACACCACATCCTTTAGGATGTAATGCCCCCGCATGGCTTTGCACCAGCTTTTACAAAGAAGGGCCATTTTGGATGCTGTTCTGACTCACCACAGAAGGAACAGTCCTCTCCTCTCCTCGCACAGTAATGTGCACTTTTCAGTCTGTAATGCAAAAGCCCTGAACCAAATCCATCCCCAATGTAACTCTACTGAAATTCATGAAAGAAGTTCAAGAATTGCTTTCTCTTAGTTTTAACAGCAGAAGATTGCCTCATCCAGCATCAAAGTAGAAACTTAGTACACACTTCAGTGCGTTAGACAGCCTCGACATCACTGTATTTGCTTTTGAATAGGCAGACTATCCATATCTTTGTTAATTCTACATCTGGATATTGCAGCTGTTATGCAAAGAAAGAAGAACAGTTTTACTATTTGAGATAGGGACTGCTGAAACAGCTGAGTTTCAGCATATGCTAATAGTATGACTGCCCTAATTTAAAGAGATACTCAAACCTTTAATAAAATTTTCATTTTTATTAAAGATTTCCTCTACTAAAGTACACATAACTACCATGTACCATTGCCATCTAGTGGAAAGGTAAGTAAGAACACAGGTTTCCTTCACTTGAATAGTTATCCATGATGATCACTGATGATTATTTTGGTAATTTGGAAAACGTCTAGAAGGCATACTATGAAGACCATACAACACCCAATGCCTACCCTGCTCTCAGGCAAATCACTAACTTCCAGTTTAATTTATCTTTTGGTATGGTAAAAAGAAGTGTTTGACTCCTGTTAGCAATCTTACTGATACAGAGCTTTTCTTCTGAAGCAGGAAACAGCTCGTTTCCTTATCTTTTGATTAAATATAACATTTACTAACTTAATTGAGATGCAGCATGTTAGTGGATTCACATGGTCAATAGGGATGTATTTCAGAGACAACTGCTGTGAAAGGGGAGGTGGTGGCAGAGCAGAAATAGAAATAAGGCTATAGTAATGCAGCTTCTTGGTTTGTCTAAACGAATGAAATTAGCACAGCTTTTTGCAATTAAAAGCATATGCAAGATTCAAGCAGGCTGGCAGATTAAGCATTAAATTGAGGAGCTTCTACGCAAAAACTCTGGTCAGGCTAAAAGACAATTTCTTGTAGCCATTTGTTTAATGAGTTTACATCTGCTGTAACATTCAGAGAAGTCAGTAGAGCTCAAGTGTTTGACAGCTGCTCTTAACAAACCCAAGGAGGGTGCACTTTGCTCATCTTCCTCACAGACTTTAGATAAGGATGAGAAATGTTACAGAGATCCACTGGAAAGCCTCAAAGGCAAAATACACCGTATCTAGTTTTACTAGATTCTTGATCATTTACAGTTCACCCTAAAACTCCCACACATTTGTTTCTTAATGTCCCTCATGCTCCGTTAAACCTCACTGCAGCAACGTTCCCATAGGAATGTGGCCACTTGCCAGACGCTCTCATGAACATTTCATTAATCTTCTTGGCTCTCATACAAACTACAAAACATTATTTGTTAGCAATTTAACTGTTTTGCTCCCAAATGTGCCAGAAATGTGATCTTTGCTATGCTTCATTCAAGAAAACACGAGGATAATTATACAGTAAATGAGGTTTTTTACGTTTAGCAAGATACAGTGCCAAGAAAGGTAAACTGATTGTATCTTGTTTCTGGAATTAATTCTCATGCTATCCTAAACACCCAAGTCATTTCAAATGTTAAGATCTAACTTATATTTAGCAAAATACATCTTTAGATACAGTTTTATTTCAGCACATTACACAATGATCTCTCACTTCTTTAACAGTTCAGCCCATGCCATATAATCTACCTACTTCAGAGTACAACTTAACAGCAAATGACTATTTCTGCTCTCTGGAAGTCTGGCCTGACCCGTGTCCAGTGATGTTGAAGAAAGACTGTCACTGGCTTTGCAACAAATATGAAGAGTCTGGCAGCACGCAAAGCTTTGAAAGCACACATGACTGCTAGAGGGGACGAAAATTATTTAGAGAAAAGCAACTTCATCTTCTGCAGAGCAGGGAGGGCTTAATTCTAGATATACAGACACACAACTCTTAGTTCATAAAATTGAAGCTTCAGAGTGGTATCTGTGGATAAAGCTGTCCTCAGGGGCATATAACATTAATGGTACAGAAGCAGATTTTATCACTCAACATCATCTGCGCTTGAAAACCCAACAGTATCACATAGAGAGACATGCAGATGCAACTCAACTTCATGTGGAAAGTGTAGCCTCGTCATTTTCTAACTTCGCAGGACTGTAAATAATAACCTTCACATGCATCAACTCCATGGGGTTTTTTTGTAACTAATGCATAAGTTTAGTTAATTCCTCAAACCCCACTTTCGCTTCGCAACAATGTGACCCTTTTCAACAATTTGCTTCCGTGGCCCTGCATGCAAAGTGGCACACATCTGCAGCTGAGGGCTGAAATGAAGAGTAAGGAGTGGCTAAAGACCGCAGCCATTTACAAGGACAGGGTCAGAGAATTAAAGGGAGGGGAATGAACAATAGCACATTTAGCACTCTTTCTGGTTTTCCTTCTGAATTCTGTAAGTGCACACAAGAAACCAAAACATTTGAGATGTATCCAAACTCGGGCACTTTTGAGGTTTTCCCAGCACTTTTCTGGCTTAATATTGTTCTGCAGTATGATGGGCAGAGACATGCAGCCATACTCTCCATACTGTGCAGGCACTAACTGCAGTCTGTGTGAACAGACACATATCTGACCAGCCGTTAATGAAGCAATGGCCAGAGGCTGTTTGCTGGGTCAGAATGTGGATTTTTTTTTCCTAGAATAAACTCTGGGGGTAGAGTAAAATGCCTTGCAAATTATCTTGCAGAATGTGCTGGATTGTGGCAAAAACGGATTGATGCATGTTCTGCATCCCTACCTTTTAAAATTATAGCAGGGGGGCGAGTGGGGAAGTGTTATGAGTGTGTCCATAGAACATAGGTTGGTGATAGAAATAAGAAGTTCCATCAGTTGTGTGCAGCTAGATAAAGAAACCATTCAAAGCTTTCAATGTGGCTTGGAGAAAAGGAACAGGAATGACATAGTACTTAAGACCAATTGGAAAAAAAAGTATCTTTGATGAGACAAAGGCGTGATCAGCTGCATGATTTTGATTGTTTGGATGTTGGATTGATCAACTACCTTAACCAGGGAGAATGGACACCTAGAAGATGAGATAGGTCATAAGGTATGATTAGATGAAGGGGGGTAGGAACTAGGCATTTTTGAAGGGTTAAAGTAGGTAGAAAAAAATTGGTAGAAAGCCTCATACAAGATTTCAGGAGAGTCAGTCAAGGAGGAAATAACCAATTGAGGGGGCAAGGCATCCAGGAAACTATCTGTTGTTCTGGGTAGTGGGAAAGCTGATGCAGCTCTTTTAGCCCTGGACTGAGAGTACTCATCTGCAGTGTTGCAAGGGTTAAAAACAGTCAAGCGACAAGCACATATGTAATTTGCCATTTGGAATGAGCATTCCCAATTTAGCTTTCAACTAGTGGCAAAGCCTAGTCATAGCGCTGAGATGCCAAATATTAATTTAGGCAAAGCTACACTGCTATATACTCTTGGAAGCTGTATGATTAGAAGACGTCAATAGAGTATAACTGACCTAATTTCTTATTTTTATTTCATAACTAAAAGCAACTCAAGGGAACCCTGAGCACAGAGACTTGCTCAACCCACACCATAATTGGACTGGCTGATTGAACTAGCTGGTTGGCTAAAATTGTATTCTGATTAAATTGTAAGACCTTTTTTCCAAATGGCAAAGCTTCTCCCTGTGATTCCTGAGAGCCCCATCTGAGAATTACAGTGTAAAGAGAGAGTGCAGAGTGTCAGACAGCCTCTGTTGTTCCCCCCAACAAGTTATAAATAAATATAGGATACTTAGAGTGCTCTGTACTAGAGAAAGCCAAGATCAAGGCCAAGTGTCACAGTCCTCCCTGAAAATAATTGCAGCATGCAATATAATCCTACATACTCTAGCAATATGTAGTCTAAATAGAAACAAACAGGATAGCACTGGATTGTGGGTGGTGGAATTGTACCAGACCCTGGGAATTTTATCTAATTAAGAAATGCTGATTAATAGAAAAAGGTAAGTTTTAATAAACCAGTAATAAAAGAGAAATTGTGTTTAAATAACAGGCGTGTCTTGATTCCTTGGAACAAATCTTCTGATTTTTAATCGGGGGAATTCACCTAGTGGAAAATTTTGCCTGACTTAACACAGCAGAATTTTTCTGTTGGTGTTACTCACTGCAGTTTAACTCGCTATCTCGGAGGTCTGCCTGGGTAACTGAGCCATTGGGAAAGAGGTCTTAGAAGCACCAGAAGTTACAGTCTTGACACCAAAATTACTGGGCGAGGTTGTATTATACTAGAGGAGAGAATAAAGGATCACAAGACTTCTGGGGTTAAAGCATTAAGGCACACGCAAAAGACCCAGCAACGCAAGATAGTTCAGCTTATTTCCCACAGTGCTCAGAAGGCAAGTTACAGGTCTGCTGTATGAGATTACTAAAGGTGCTGGGACTCTGCTGCCCCAGCAAGACTCCTCCTCTTTCTCACATCAGGGCAGAACTGCTTCTTTCCCCTTCTAGCTGTTCAACTACACATAACTTTCTTAACCAAAAAGCAAAGGAGAGCCCTGGATCTTTTCTGTCACCGAGCACACATGGTAACAGAGACATCCTGAGGTTTGATGTAAGTTTCCTTGTACGTATATCCCAAAAGGAAGCAGAGCTGACTCAGAGAAACGTGTCCCTTAGTATCCTACCTGTACCTCATGCTCTGCACCCTGGTGGATCACACCATACACCATAGGTTATGTAAAGGAGGGCCACTATTTTATGCATAAAACAGAAATCCAGGCGGTTTTGGTAATCCAACCTCAAACAACGTGGGCACAGAAAATGTACCATGGCTCATGGAAAGTGAAAAGCAAGGTCTAGGTATCAGTAATGCAGTGGCAGAAATTAGCACTCAAAACTTCCAACTGAGGAATATGCATGTTCCTGAAACGCAGTGTAACTGTTCAAAATACCAGTAGATAAAACTGTGCCCTAAAGCAAACTCATTGCCACACTATCTTTCTTGCATGGAGGACAATGTCCCTCCAAGACAGAAATATCTCTGAATCTGGACATGGAGCTGTGGCTAAATGAAGCTGAGTCTGCTACGTGCCTTTAATTTCTTTGCTTTGATGGAAGTCCTAATGTCACCACTTAGGCAATGAGAAGGCGAGTAAGGGCTTTATCAGGACTAACTGGCAGCAGGCAGAGTTGAAGGCAGATCTTGATTAAGTGCTCTAAGCAACTGGAATTAAACTGTGTGACTGCAGAGTCTGGGAAGTAGTGGTCCACATGCAAGTTTTCATTTCAGAGCCCCTCAAACTAAGCCCCTTTTAAAACCTGACCTTATTCTTCCAGCTCTCCTCTTCATGCTACAAGTTAACTCATGGAACCTGCCGAAGTAGAAAACTAACTTATTAGTCACAGGACAGTTGGTGGCACACAGAACATACTCCTGATCAGTCTAGGTTATTTTATGGCCAGCTGGCCCACCCTCATTGCGTTATATGAGCATGCTGCAAAGTGTTCAAACAAAGATACATTCCTCTCTCTTCCCCTCACCCTCTGCTCCTATTCTGTGATTGTTTCTTTAGAGATAGTGGTGGTGTGGGAAGGCTCCACCAAGTATCTGGATGCTGGCTTCTCATTTGCATTAAGAGACCCCACGAAGCCATGAAGAAAGTTTAGTGTTAAGTAAGATTCGGGCCTTGATTTCTGTGAGGGTCAGAGAGGGGTGGTTTTGTTTTCTAGTTTTTAATTCTTGCAAAATTGTGAAAATAAAATTAGTATTGCTTCCACTTTAAAAAGCTAGACTCAGTAGTGGCTCAGATTACCCTCTCTGCAATTTATACTTGAGGAGTTTATTTGACCTAGGTATTGCTTTATTAAGAGAAGGCACAGTGACCCAATTAGAAATACTGATAGGGATCCTGACCAGTTCAACCTTTACATTTTATCTTAAAACAGAAAGAAAGAAGGACAAAGTTCACAGATAGCAAAATTATGAAAATCACAAAAGGGAAGTGCCACCTAAGACTGTACTTCTGTCAGAAACATAACCACCACAAACTTATTTTCCATTCATCTGAATCAAGACCAGGACTAATTTCCCAGTGTTAGAATTATGTGTATCTTTTCTTGTTCTCTCACAGTTTGCAAGTCAAACAAACAAACAAGATTAATTACAATGCTTTAACAGTCTGTCAAATAAGGCAGTTCCATTGCTTACTTTTTAAGCTAGTGCATGCATGGGAATCTTTTTTTTTGTAACGTTATCTCATAAAAATACACATGTAAGTTCAGCACAAACCATAAAAATGCGTTGTAGACTTCAGCTAATCTACTATCTTTCATTTGAAAGGAGGATTTGGGTGGAGGCCAAGTTAATTAAAACCAGAATAGAAATGTGTTCTATTCATATGAGTCATATACCTCTGACTCACAATAGAGTCTGTGCAGCTAATGGGTTAATTTGTCCCACTAACACAGAAAAAATGAAGCTAGAGGTTATGACACTGTTTGAACTGAGTGCTGGTTTCAGACAGTAGATGTACAAGGTTTTTATGCAATTAAGAATACGGATCTGCTCTAATGATGTCCTTTCTGGTCTATTCAAGTGCTGTTACAAACAGTTCAGAAAGATCCAGAGGTACAGAAGGCTTAGAAACCCAGGACCAACACCTTCAATACTCTATTATTGTAACACAATATTGCACACGAACGCGTTTAAGTTACTGACACACAGAGGAAAGTTTAAATCACATGTATGTAACTAGTATTACTGGCAATTTCCTCCCATCCAATGGCCCTGCAGCACTTCAGCGGGAAAAATTCATCCCCAAGCAACTTAACAAACCCACACTCTTACTTGCCTCAGTGGCCTGATGCTGAGCACCTACATCTTTACTACAAGCGGTAATCTTTTAAGCTAACAACAGCCTTTGTAACCCCTCTGGTCCCTTTTCTCCTGGGGACTGGCATTCCACACAGGCCTCACTGGTAACTTTCTAACTCCTTGTTTTACACCACAACTTAAAGATACACAAAGGGGAACCTGGTTCCTAACCCATACCTCTCATGATCTTCTGTGTAAAGTTAAGAGAAAGTCACTTACAACATTCCTCCTCCCACATTCCTGCAAGACTGTGAGCTTTTCAAGACAAGGACTGTATCATAGCATGCGTTCACGGAGCTGCTAGTGCAACAAGCCCTGTAGGCATGGATATAAACCAAACAGCAATAATAAGCACACCTGAGTTTATCTGCCTCAGACTTAGTGCCAAGGTTGAAAGCAGACAGCAGCATGCTGCTACTCTGCAGTTGATGTAGTTATCTGATCTCCAAGGGCCTCACAAGAGAAGACATAAATTATCCTGGTTTTTCAACCCTCATGCAGGTGAAACTCTTAATGACTACAAGAGTGGACAAGAAGCATCTATCTTTATGAGCTAATTTACAAAGCAGCTATAAGGGATCTTTTGAGCAAAGCAGGCCTTAAGAGTAGTGGTTTTGTGGGTGTAATTATATAGGATCATGCTAGGATGTGAAGACAATACAACACAGGCCTCAGTGTAAATGTGACTGAGGCTTCCCACGGCAATACAAGTATTTCTCCATTTCTAGGTAAAACAGACTCAAAGAAACCACAAGGACTTTTCTCACATGTTTAAAGTTAATTCAGTATTTTGCTGAATTGAAGCTACCATCTTCACCACCTTGCAAGTTTCTGACTGCGCATGGGAATATACATACTCCTCCCTTACCTACATATTGCCACCAACAAAGAAAAGAAAGAAAGAAAAAGGAAAATTACATTTAAAAAAAAAAACCCTTCTCCTCACAGCAACTTCCCCCCACTCCCCTGAACGTAATGTAATAGTCCTCATCTGTTCATCTAATATAACAGTTATAAATTTGGCAAGTGATCCCATGGACTAATCATTCAGAGACATGACTACAGTCAGCACCGTTCATTCCACCCAGCATCAAAAGCCCTAAGCAGTGGATGGTGCTGATTAGTCACAGCTGAAGACTTTAGAGCCTCAACATGCTAGTTTAGTATTAATTTTCACCTAACTGGAACAGTGCAAACATTCAGAAGAGGGAAGAATAGTTAAATCATGTTTTCAGGCTTATTCCCAATAAAATTAAACCGAGCCAAGCAGGAAACAGTCTGTGCAGTCTGCCACAACACGGAGATTTCAGAAGGGAACCAGAAGATGCTCTTACTGTTTTCCCTTCCTAGCCCATGTGAGGGGTATGGCCCCAGGAAGATTTTCTGCTCTTCACACAGAACACAGGCACCAAGGATGCAATCCTGGAAAATCTGTTTGAACACCACCTCCTCCTGAAGCCATCTAAATTTCACTCTTGATTTTCATTTGAAAAATCCCTAGCATTTTATGTCTGCACATGTTCAAATCTGACCCAGTCTCAATGGGACTGAGTGGTTTAGTTTTAACCTGGCTGGGATCCAAAAATGAGATGTATCACTCAATCCAGTACTTGTGCTCAGAGAAGGGTCAAGAAACCTGAACTGGCTTTACGGACCAAATGCAGTTGTCTGCCATTTTCCTAAAACACAGCCTGTAGATGATGTGGTCTTCCTTACCTTCCCACGTGAGCTCACCTGATGGCTAGAGAACAGGTAGAAAGCAGGGGATGAAACTATTATTTGCTTTGCCTGAGGAAACACAAACTTAACTCAGGCTACAGGCTGCGTGGGGTAGGAATATCTTCTCTTGAGGCTTGACTTACATATATATAATATCTTCTCTTGACAGCAGACTCTCCAAGAGAGAAGTAAGAGTGACCAAAGCTTAGCAGGAACTTTGTATTGAAACAGAGGTGATGTTAGTCCTAATTCCTCTTCAAAATGTGTTTTGCTATTTTAGCACCCTCTGACTGACTAAAATACAGAAGCAGGCCTTACAGGAAGCCCAGAAGACAGGTTCTTCCCCCAAATCCTTTTCCACCTTTTCAATAACCTAACCACCAGTTATGCTCCCTCTTTTGCTCTCTTTCTGTGTCAGTTAACATGGAATTCCTTTATACACAGTGTTGCAACTTCAACTTCCGAATCAACAGTGCCCCCCTTCAACACTAAAAAAAGCATATCACCTTATATTCGTATTGCAGGTTAAGACACTCCTCTAAGAGGGAGGAAAGGTAACTCCCACAGGTGCAGAAAGGCATTAAACCCAAGTCTTTTACCTTCTGGGTGAATAGTGATGAAGAAATTGGAGGTAGCCAGACCATGACCTTTATGTTTTACTGGAATGTTTGAAGAAGAGCAAGTCAACTTGCTCTTCAGGACAAAAGCCGTGAGTGCATACGGTGGGGCTTAAAACCATGGATCCTAGGCAGATAGAGATACTTCTTTCCAGCCCTGAGTAATAGGGCTGGGACTGAAAATGGCATTAAAACTCACCCTGTCCTTAGTGTTCCCTGTTGATTAGGCAGCTCTGCTTGGTGGTTTCAGCTTTACAAGCAGACCTAAAGACCAAACACCTGCTTCTGGATGCATTCCAGTAATTCAGTGGCTAAAAATGTCGATCTGTAGCACTTTAGATGCTTATATTTTTGACTGGTTCCAAGTTCTGCATTGAAGCTCCTGCATTAAAGGGTCACAACAAAAACAAGTTGATAAAAAAATCGGTCATAGAATCTTTCCAAATGCAGTTATTTTCTGAAATGGACAGTTTAATTTCGATCATTTTAACATCTCACTACCATTTTGTTAAATTTCAAATTAACAAAATTACTCTACAGAAAATTGCATTATACCCAGCTGCAATATCACCACTAAAGTGCTCAGCCCAGTAATATTAAAGCAAAGGTATACTTTGCTATTTTGAGTCAAATACAGCATTTTCCTAACCTGCTGCTGTTAATCATTTCAAACATATGTTTACATGGCTGTTTTTGCCAACCCACTTTCAGCTGTCACCAGCCCCCACAGAAAATAATAATAAACACCGAGTACACCCACAGAGAGGTAAGTGAGAAGGGGTTAGATACATAGAGAGGTCTGGAAGCTCTGAGAACATGAACCATACAGCCTTCCTAGTTTTCTGTCATACATCTCATACTTTGTCCCAACAACAACATACAGTGTTGATTTTCAGGTGCAAATTTTATTGTGGATCATAACAAAGGTTTCAGAAAAAGCATAGGGAAAAATTAACAATAGAGTGTCTCTTACTTACAGAGTATATAAAATATATTCTGTGAAAGCTACTAACTGCAGCTGAAAGCAATGCAGCTTAATTTAAACTAACCATTATTTTCAGATACACATGTTAAGAAGCAAATTTTGCAAATATTCTTTTTTCTCAATTAGTTTGATATTGAAATTGAGAATCAAATATTTAATGACACTAACACTGTTGCAGAGTGTGTAGTACTAAACTGTTAGACAGCAAAGAAAATCTCATTATTGCAAAAAGAAATAGTCACACAAAAAATATTGTCAGAATACATAAAATTAGCCCTAGTAAATGTTAAATGACTCAAAACCTCTTCGGAAAATCTGTGAATGTTGAGGTATGCATAATTTTGGAATTTTGGTGCTGTTATCTCCATTTTTCATATGATACATCAAAACAAAAGGTCTTGCTTTAATGATACCTTTTTACAAAGGATTTCTTCAGCCTTTAATTGTACTTCCACTGTAAAGACGAAACCCACACTAATTCTTACAGTAAAATGACAGAAGTCTGTTAGGTAACAGTGTAGTCTTGCAAGAGGTCTTCAAGGCACTGTTCTCTTTGGGTGCTTGGCACACACAGAGGCCATTTATGAAGGCTGTTTTGATAAGAAGACAAGAATAACAAAAAACAGACCTAAAGCTAGAATCTAGTATATTAAATATCATATATATATTTCTCTAATGGAATAAAACCCATTACTTGTAAAAGCCATTCTGCTTTAGAACACTGTGACTTGCAGTAAGGTGTCTGCTGACTTAATCCAAAACATGGATTTAAAAACGTACTTTATGAAAATAAGGAAGAACAAATATCAGCTGAATAGCATTTACCTCAATCAATATAGTCTGCCTGAATATAAACCATTCCCAAGTACTGTAACCCTCTGTAAAACAGAAAAGACCAAATGCTCTGTTGATTTAACACCATTTGTTTACATGGAGACATGCCAGTCAGCAACTTGGTCCACAGTCAATCGAAGTAGATTAGGACCTTATCCAGCACTCACTGGTCCACTTGAATTCCTGAACTTTGTAGCTGAAAGGGCTGTTGCCCCCCTATAACAGGAAGGTATCTCCTGACTAAGAAATCTGCAGTCAGCTCATTTAATAAGAAACGTGGTGTGTCTGTATTCCATTGGAAATACAGAGCAACCCAATTCTGGACTTCATCTGTGTATCTCAGGTAAACTTATGCAAAGACTCCTTCAATATCTTTTTTCTATGGCCTGGTCTTTATGGCAACTAAAAGCCAGTCAGCTGGGAAAGAAATCTGAATGGAACTGACCTCAAGATACTAGGATTTTTTATAATTATTTTGATAACATCTTTTTGACATACAATTAAGAATCTGTAGTTCCTCTTTGGAAAAAATAAGTTTTGTGTGGCTGACAGAGCATGCCAGGATCCATCAACAGAGAGAGGATGCCTATGTCCAACCACAAAACAAATCTGAATGCCACATTGGTGGATGCAATGGATGTATTAGAAGTCAGAGAAGCACAGAAAACTGTGTTCTTTTGGCAGTTTCATAAAGCCCCAGCAGCAGAAGTGTTCATTTTTTGTTTGTTACTCAAGGCAGCCAATAATCTCCAGGCTGCCCATGGACTCAGCTACCTGTGGGCCTTCATGTGACAGAGTACAACAGACAAGCACATTTGTCTGGTGGGCGAGATCCCAACACCACTACGAGATCTTAAGGCAGTGGCTTGGATTCATACAACCCAGCTTTAGAAACCTAGCTAAAGCCCTCAGATAGCAGCCTCAAGATCAGAAGATCCCTCTGGCACCTGGCCTCTCCAGGTGCTTGTTTGCATCTTACATGGGCTAAATCCATTGATTTGGATCTATTTAATCATTTAAAGTAATTATAAATAAAACCAGGGTTTACCTAAAACTTAAACAACTTCTGTTGTAATATAAACAGAGAGCAAAATTCTGCATTCAGCTGTACATCAGTATAGAGCACTGTGTATCACGAATACGTGATAGGTGTCAGCAGAATTTGGCACAGCTGATTTAACATTTCACTTCCCTGAAGGAAGGTGCTGGCCTACACTGATTGCTCAAGAGCAAACTGTCTACAGCAGTATTCTATAATTCTATAATATTCTGTATCAAAGCAATAAATATTACATATAATCTGTATATTAGATTTCATATTTATCTGATAGCTATTTAAATCTACACGCTCAAAAATATAAGCAGTGACCCACTCCTACATAGCAGCATATAGTATTTGTGTGAATGCAGTAAAACTATCACATGGGTCTGTATTTACATAGGACACTCTTGTTTATATAGCAGATCTTAATTTACATAAATTCTTACCATAGGATGGATAATTGCGTAAAGGTTGGGTATTGTTTACATGTTTCTGTGGTTCTGCATAATTGCATTTCAGTATGAGGATTTTGTCATTCTGTGTCAGTTTTATGTTTTTTAAGGATGGAAAATAGAGTATGACAGACTTCAAAATCTCCAGGAATGTTATACCAATATAGCACAGGTATACTTATTTTCAAGTCCAGGCAAAAAACAGTTTCACTGTTCCTAACCTTTTTCCTTTACGTATATAAAGCTCCTCTTTAAAGCAAGTGCACTCCTGAAACAAGGGAAATCAAAGTGTTTTGGCATTGCTGAGATGCAAAAGAGTATTTCAGCTGAGCATGATCTGCAGACAAAAACATCATACATTTTTTAATTAACAATTGCAATTACTACAGTTTAGGTGTGCAAAATAAAAACTTATATGTGAAATATTAAAATAAGCTGAAATTGCTGCTGGTAGATACATGAGAAGTTATGTCTCAGTTTGCCTAAAAAATGTTTTGTTAATTCCTATCAATTAGCTTCTCAGATATTAAAGATACAATGAAAACATGTTCATTTTCACTGAGGTCAAAACATCTAGTGTTCAATTTCTGTGTTCAGAGAACATCCAGCTATTGTCCTTTGAATTAAATACTGACTTTCCTTTACAAAAGTTGCTATTTACTTCTCAGGATAGCAATTTCTGTGCCTCCCCAGGAGAAATCTGTATCAGCTTATTATTAAAAATAGTGTTCACCAAAGACAGAACGTAATTGCTTGTCTTCCTTTCATGTTAATGTTGCACTGGAAAACCTACATTAAAAAAAAAAAGCCCTGGAAAATTGAAAAATATGTAATGCTTTATATACTAAGTAACATATAGCTGTTATTGACTGTTCTTGCCAGCACTGCGTTTCTTCAGATGAACAGGCTCAAGAGCTGACAGATTGCTTTCCCTTTCACCTATACCAGTTCTGCCTTAATTGGATGACTGTTAACAAGTCTCCTTTCTGCATTAAGCAGTCTGAACATCTCTAAACAGTTGTCCGCTAATTTCTGCCTAAAGATTTTTTTCCTTGCTGTGTAATCCAGGATCCCAAGAATCTATGGCTGCACTGGAACACTTATTTTTGAAAGGTATTAATGTTAACATCAAGACTTCTAGCAAATGATTAATCTACTCTTCAACAGTGCAGTTTTTGATGATTAACACTTGTATCAGACAATATCTATCAGCTCCTTTATGATCTCTTTCAGCTCCCTTATGGAAATCTACTCTGGAGGTTAGTATCAAGTGTAAGGGAAGAACCAACTCCTGTTTCTCTTTTCTGTCTTTGTTAAAGCTAAAACCAAACAGATACAAGCTTCTATATGGTTATAATTAGAAAAATGTACTCTTTATAGCTATGTAAAATGACCAAAAAACCTTACACTGTAACAGAGTCTTTGTGGATGGGAGTAGTTTTGAACTAAAAGCAGTGCTGTTTTATCTGAAAGCTACAGGAATGTTTCTGGAACATAAAACTTATTTTTTGTGTTGGACATCATGCAGCAAAATGTATTTGTCATAAAATCAACCACAGGGACAGATTCTAAATCCTATTTAGCAATAAATCTACATTTGCAACCTGGTGATCATGTGTTTAAACTACTAAAAGAAAAACAAGCCATTCATTTACTTTCTAATATTATGTAATAATAGAAATATTATAGGAAAACGGTATTATAAAGGTGTGTTTTCCTGAAATGTGTACTTGGCCAAAAAGATCTCCTCCTAAACCAAAACCCAATTACAAGCTGCAAAATGTGCTTACGCAGAATGCTCAGTAACATATACTTAAAGCAGGGTATCACATTATAATGTCTGAAGGAATGAGTAGCCACTTCAGTTTGTACCCATAAAATTCAAGCTTAACAGCATTGGAAATATAAATTCATCAGGTTAAGTGCTTGAGAAAGTCTGTTCTTTTTAGCTGTGAACAAGAGCATTTAACTGTTTCTCCCCATACACATTTCTCATAATTAGAATGCAACCATCTTATCATAGATAGAAAATCCTAGATTAGAAAAGATGTATGTAAATCCATTAAAAGAGATACTCAGTGCTGAATCTTCCTATGATTGGCCTCAAAGGCCGATTTGGTTACTAAATCTTCTTTTCATTCTTTCATCACCTACTACAAAACAGTGTGAAGACAGTTACAACTGAAACATGAATTCTCCCAGAATATATCCAAATACCTTGGTCCAAACATTTTTCTTCATAATTTATGTTAGTTTTAAATCTACTATGAAAATAGTAGTGCATGAATAATCAATTAAAAATTCTTCAGATAAATGGTTTAGTTCCTTTTAGGATAAAGATGCAGAGGAATACTGATGAAAAATATGCTAGTTATGATGCTTTGTTAACACTCCTTTATGTCCCAAATGAATTCTTCACTCCACGTTCCTGTATTTGGTAAACAAATTGTACAGTACTCTCAGTGTAGACTTCAAGTCACAATTTACAATATCTAGAAAAAAAGACAAGGGAAAGAAACATTAGTGACTTCATTAGCTCAAAACATTTTCAGGAAAAGTGCCTATTCGCTACTCTTTTTTCTTACTCAGATCCATATCCATAAACATTTGAATCACAAAGATACTAAGAAAGTGTAGAAACATAAATAAAGCACAGTTTTTAATCTGGAAACTCAAAAATCGTTATTTCAACCACTTTTAGTTACGGATACAAATGGCTAATGGTGCTCATGTAGAAATGCAACCAACGTTTAGATGCCCATAAGACAAATTGTGTCTTGGATCATGTATATTTATATGATTGAATCTTCCAGTTGGTTGTGGCCAAAAAGTAATGATTTTGAAAAAACCTCAGGCGGGAACCACTGGAACACTTCTCTTACGTAAGAATTGCAGAACTTGGCCTATTCTGGTCTCCAACATCCTTTATTAGGCCTAATTTCAGCAAGATAGCTACAGGCAAGTTTAAATTTTCTGAAGGATCTAAAGAAGCTAAGTCTACAAGTGCCCCGCAAAGATACTTCTGAAAATGCTTTGGGTTAGCTGATGCACATGGCTGAATCAGTCCTCAGAAACTCAACATCTGAAGTAACGGACTTGTGTGAAACAGAAAGCCAATGAGTACCTGCTGTTTCCAACAGAAGTTGTTGAGAAAGTCAATATTATTTCACAAGAAATCTATGAAACAAACTGACAAGTACTACTGCAGCAGTCTACGCTAGTGCTTCAAGGAGTATCCAGTCTCCAACAGGGACTCAGAACTGCCCGCAGAAAGAATAAGAATTTGTCGTATCTCTTTCTGCTGACTGTGTAGGAACTCAGTCCCCCAACTTTGGCTCTTGGAATTGACCCTGAAGGTGTAAAGCAGATGGCATGCATACTCCCATTATCTTCAAAACCCTCAAGTAAGCCTTGTAAATTGTGTACATAATCACCAGTTTTGCGAATGTACACCGATGTTGCTCAGAGATTGTGAAGGAGTTACGCTTTGAAGAATGAAGGTAGAATATCAGAAGGATATTGACCACTTGGAGCGAGTCCAGAGGAGGGCCACGAAGATGATCAGAGGGCTGGAGCACCTCTCCTATGATGAAAGGCTGCGAGAATTGGGCTTGTTCAGCCTGGAGAAGAGGAGGCTCCGAGGAGACCTCATTGCAGCCTTCTAGTATCTGAAGGGGGCCTACAAGGGTGCTGGGAGAGGACTTTTTACAAGGGCCTGTAGTGATAGGACAAGGGGGAATGGGTATAAATTGAAATCAGGGAGGTTTAGATTAGATATCAGAAAGAAATTCTTCACAGAGAGGGTGGTGAGGCACTGGAACAGGTTGCCCAGAGATGTTGTGGATGCCCCATCCCTGGATGTCTTCAAGGCCAGGCTGGATGAGGCTTTGAGCAACCTGGTCTAGTGCAAGGTGTCCCTGTCCATGGCAGGGGGGTTGGAACTAGATGATCTTTAAGGTCCCTTCCAACCCTAACCATTCTATGATTCTATGATTCTATGAATCCAATCAAACCTATGCATGGTGTCCCAAAGCATGCAGACTTTGAAGGGCTGAAGTTATTAGCTACATGGCAAACTGACATCCATGGACAAAGCGTGAAAATTCTCAAACCTAGATTTTATGCTGAGCCTATGCAAGGTCATGAAACCATGGCCAAATGGTTTTGTGGCTCTTAACAAACCAGATTGAAAATGCCTGGTATAAAATGAAGAGAAAATGCCAAGAGCTACAGGAAGGGCATATTACTCCCACAGCATCATGTTATATCCTGCAATACTGTTTGCATATAACTCAGGAAGTTTCCTCTTTCAGCAAGCTGCACAACACCTTCATTTCCTAATATGGAACTTCAAATGAATAAAGAGGTAACTTTGACAGGTCTTTGCTAAGTTACCAGAAGACTCCACCACCACAGCAGAATTCCACAGACGGGTCCAAACTAAGAAGAAGCACGCTCCCAGAAAAAGATGAGTTATGTCCATTGCTACATATGTTTGACCAACATGTATAACATTTTACTGGCTCTGATTTTCAAAAAGAGAAACTTGAGTTTGGCTTTGATGTACACATTTCAAGATGTAATCTGAAAAAGCTCAAACTGCAAATGAATTCGTTACAGACTCAGTGGATTAATGTCCTGGCAATTTTTAAAGTAAAAGGTCACAGAAAGCTTTTTAATACCTTTTCAATTATATTGCAAATAACCCAAATAAACTGTTGACCCCATAAAAATCATTGGTTTTCATACTCATTTGCTTAACTGCATTCTTTTTTTCCACTAAATATGTTTTTCATATTCTAAAGCACTTTTCAGCATATTTTTTCCTCAAGAACCTCAAAGAAACGGTGTAGGAATTTAAAGAGTATTTAGTATACACATTTAGGGTGAGATCCTTTTCAATACTCTTTTGCTCACTGGAAATTTTAAGCATGGGCATTGTGCCCAATGTAACAACACATAAACCAGATGTGTTTTTCCATTCACATTGGGCAGGAAGTTTCATATTAAGCATTTCAATAATTGCACAAGAAATGTCTTATATATGCTGAAATATCCTTATGGCTTGATTTATACTGGAAAAATTAGCTGCCCCCTAGAGCAATAAATACCTGAAAAATTAAATGCCATAAGAATTTTAAACCTCCATGGGGAGTAAGGGATCACAGATACTCTCTGTTTTACTTGGATACCTAGATTTCACTATTTCCCCCTTTTCTCTTTGACGATTTCAAACATAAAAGTTTGTGATACAGTCACCATCAGTTTAGCTAAGCATGATTTTGGATAAGAGTTCAAGCAATCAAAAGTAGTGAAAAAATAGGCTGGGAAGGTCCAGATTGAATGCATAAGCAGCATAGGCTCAATCCTTGAGACATATTTTTGCGTGTGTGTGTTCATGTCTGCTGCTGTTATGATCTGTAAGTTGGGAGGGATGGAAATAAGCAGAATGGAGCAGAACTTGATTCAGTGATGTGTGCCTGAATCTCCAGAGAGCCTTTACCATTAGAAGTAAAACTCCTAGCATTAACTTATATCAACTCCTCAGGGAATGACAATCCTGAATTGTGGCAGGAAAACACTGTGCACCATAGACTGTGAATCTGCAATGGGTCTTGAAAACATATAAAGATATGTATGTATGTTGATGATTAGGGTAGGTAACCAGCAGAAGCCCCGCTACCAGTCCTGTTTGGAAGAGTGGAGCAGAAGCGGCATGTACAGCTCCTGCATGATAAGAAGTGGGAACTTCTCATGGGAGGAACCACACGAGTACTCTATAACTGGTGAATCAAGGGCTCTATATCCAGCCCAAAAAGCTGGATTTAAACTCTGTATTTATATGGGTAAAGAGGAGTGGAATTCTGGCCCTGCTAAAGTCAGCAGCAAAACCTTCATCTTTCCTGAAGACATATTTTACATTCAGTCTCCAGCTCTAAATTTAATTTAAATATGTACCATTAGGTCCTGCATTCAGAGGCAGTTATGTGAACATCTGAAATTCTTCTTCCACAACATCTACCTCTTTTGTGAAAACCTTGTAAATTACACTGAAATACTTCAGATTTTGTATGACGATGGGGGAAAAGGGAGCAATTGGAGCAATTCATATCTGCCACCGACACCACTCAATTGTATTCTTTTTCTTTTAGTGAGCACCTGAGTGTTACTGCACGTGTTTGGTCATGCAAATCTTACTCTGGCCATTCAAGAAAGGAAGCCTTGCAACATTTCAAAAAGTGTATCTATCACCCATTTAACATACTGTTACCTGAGCACTTCAAACTGTACCCTTTGCTCTTAGATTAGTGTTTTAACCTTCATTTAGCTACATCATAATCCTCTAAGATCTGCATCCAATGCAAATTTTTAAGCAGATACAAAAAAAGGTAGAATAAATACCTTCTGGTCTTGGCTTTGGTTTTTCCAATCCACCATCTTGCATTAGCTCAAACGCAAAGGATACATTGAGGACCTAGTAATATAATAAACGTAGTCACTATTGTGAGCTATACACAGTATAGTATACATCGTCAAAACAAGACATATTTCAAGCTGCAGACTCAGATGCTTGGAAGGAAAAATAGTCAGGGCTCTCTATAGCAACACAAGATCTGGTCCATGGAATCCAGACAATCCATTGTTTCGTTTTTTTCTGAGTGGTAACTTTGGTTTCAGAAATATAAAAGTAATTGAAAAATAACATGTGAACTAATACTACCCATAGAAAAATTACTTACAAGTAAGAATAGCCCACCTCCCGCAAGTTTAAAAATTGGAACATGATGGCCCATGAAGTGCTCATCTTAAGCAGACAGCTGAATTGCCTGGATAGCAATAACGCAGTAATGGTTGGTCTTAGAATGACACATAGTACATATGTACCTTCATGCTTCCTAAAACCATGAAACCTTTCAAATGTTAAATGCTTGGACTTTGGACACAAAAAACAGTTCTGTCATCAATTCATGTCTATAATTCTTTATACACTTAATGAACAGTAAGTCTGGTTCAATGACAGCATCACACAACTGCCAAAAGTTAATACTTGCTAACCACCCCATCATCACTATAGTTTTCCCCTTTATTCTGGGTAAGCAGTATTACTGAGATCTTAAAAATGCTTGGAAATAGTTACCAGTACAGTCGTCTCTATTTCAGCTGTTTACATCAAACTTGCGCAGAAAAGTCTGTGTCATCATTGTACTACTAGATATGCTTATTTGTTTATTTGGTTTTAACAGAAAAATGAAATTTAATTACCTTTTGTTCAAAACTATCAGGAGTCAAGAAAAAGCTATGCAGAGGAACAAAATAGCCTTCTAGGAGACCCATTAGCAGGACTAAGTAAACACCATCTGCAAACTGTCAAAAAAAAGACATTTCTCAGTACATTTTCTGTAGAAAAACTCATTGCTTTGGTTAAAGAACAAGATATATATTGTCTATTGAAGAACTGTCAACAAACTACTAATACAAATAATTTAAATCGCAACTAAAAGATCTCATCCCACTTCTTTGATTCCTTTTATTTAGTTAGCACGTTCTGTTATGTCTTCTCCAAAACTGACCTAATGCTACAGTATACATGCAGATTAAAGTTCCTGGTAAAAGAGGTGGTCACTGGCTTTGATCTATGCCTTTGCTTTCTATTCTACTAGTTGCAGGGAACCCGAACAGTCACCTTTCACGCTCTCAAATGGCATGCATTCCCCGAGCACAGAAAAGCAGAATGAAGGTGCAATCTCATGGCTGCAGTGAAATCCAGTATATTGTAGCAAATAAAGGAACAGAGAATCATCTTTGTTCATGTTCTGCAAGTCTGTGTCAATCTAATTTTAACTGTATGTTATTACAGACGGAAGATACTTAATTTCTGTGATGTATGTTCATTTCTATCTAAAAAAAATAGCAACATCCTACATTCTGTTAAAGGCTTCTCACCTTACCCCTGTGTCATCAGGCCTATCAGTGCACTGAGAGAGCCTCACAAGCAAACTGAGTTATCTGAAGCGACCCATCACTTTCCTGACACAGATAATTTTCTCTCAGCTGACAAGAATACAGTCTCTCATCTTAGGGAATACTGTTTCAGACAGATGCTTAAGGGGTTTGTAGGTATATATGAATAATATGTTTTTTCCAAAAGTAAACAATGCAGGCACAGCGAACACCTTTCTGAAAGGCCCTATACATTATTTCAATCTCAATCTTAGTTCTACCTTTGAAAAATCTCTATCAGGTCTATAGATATTAATTAAAGCAGAGATTCTTAATAACATTAATCAAGACATAAAATAAAGCCTGTCCTGAAAACACCTGGGTTTTTTTGCTAGTGCAGATACCATCCTTCCTGCCCGGCTTTGTAATTTTCTTATGATAACTGCTGCAATTGTTCACATGGGGAGGTATTAGTACAGCAGGATTAAGCTTTTCTTTTAGCTTCTTTCCAGCCAATTTAGCAGCTGAGAACAAGAAAAAAAACGACCATGTACCACATTATTTCCATGGTGCAATCAAGCCTGCAGCCCAACTGTACAGCTGCCTATGCACTTGAGTGGCTTTACTCTCGAGAATGTATCTCACTGAATAGAGCCATTGTAATCCCATGTGATGGTGTGCTTGTGTAAAGGTAGGCAGGAAACAACTGTTCAGCTTGACGTTGGCTCAAACCAAGCGGACACAGTTCTTTCCTGACCAAAACAAGCACAGGTTCTGCTTACAGCACTTGGCAGCATCCAAGAGGTAGCATCTGTTAATTAATTTTTATGCTAATGGAAGTACAAAAGTGTTTTAGAGAAATTTAAGCTGATTTCTATGCTTAATTGGTGAGGGACTTCTTCACACAAACATATTCAGAATTGAAGGGCTTCTCGCTGAAATAACATCCTAGAGCTCAATCAATAATAATTGAATGAAATTTCTGGATAAAGTTGGGGCATAGTGCATAACATAGTGCAACTATCCCTCCCCTTTAAGAAAGGGTGTAAAATTCTACCTGGGTCTCCAATTCAGTGACCTCCAAATTCAATTTATTCAGATGCTTGTTCACAAAGGTGATGAGAGTCTGAAAAAAGAAAACAATGTAGTGAAGGCCTATTCAGCAGGGCAACAGTTCAACGCATGCAGTATGAACTCCACTCAGAAGAGAACGTGCATGAGTGAAGAGACTGCAACACAATTCTTATGTTTTAAAACTGAAATGTGACTTTTTTTTTCCCCAAGAATAAAGAACAGAAATAAAGTGGACGTGATATATATAAATAAATACACTATTAAAACATAATAATTCATTTTAAAAAACTTGTAGCAGAATATAGGGAAATAGATAATTGGACTCCACTCAAATCTGACAGCAGCCAAAATACTCTAGGTCATACTCCTGGCAGTTGTAAACTGGATACCTCTCTGGCATCAGTACACTCAATCTACCAGTTGGGTTCTACTCAACATACACACTTTGTGAGAATTTCTTTTTGATGGAAACTTTGATAAATACATGTTTTTCTCTGTTCTAAAGTTAAGTTCATGCTGCTAAGTATTAATAAAAAGTAACATTATAATAATGGATTTGTATATTTGTTTAAGCATAAGGCTTAGTTGTATTTAATGTATGTAAATTGTGCCAATTACATACCTAACACACTCACTGCATATGTACAAACAGATACACACAAGCATGCACATGCAAACATTATGTATTTTAAAAATAAAAACCTTCCAACCTTTTTCACTACATTGAGCTTGTCTGGAGCATGGTCAAATAAAGTATCAAATGCATCTCTTTCTGAAAAAAAAATCAGAGTTGTTAATATACTGAGCCACAGTTGTCCAAATGCAGAATAAACACTTATTAAGGCACATGCTTGTTTGAGACAACACAGTCAGCAAAAGGTGTCAATATAGTCTCTTTGTATACCAAGTACCACGTATTTTGCATACTGCTCTCTTGCTATAAGCTGGTAGTAACTCATTCCCTATTATTTACAAAAAGCATCATTTTCAAATAGGATTTGGGTTAGCTAATAACCCTGTTTCTAACAAATGAACACAGAGCATCTTTATGCATAAAGCCTTAAACAGCCAGATACAGGGAGCTAAGTAACCTCAGCACAGAGGGCACTGTCTGGAGAACATGAGTTTACATCTAGAGTCACTGCATCTAAAGAGGAAGATCTTCCCCACTGGTCATTGACTGCATTGTGGTGTGCTACATTGCTAACCACCTCAAGCAAGCTTATGATTACACAGCTGCAGTACAATCCTTTGTATAGATCTTCTTGGGCTATTCTGATATGCAATTCAGGACATTATCAACAGCACTGAGTGCTACTGTAGTCACATTCTGAACAACAACAACAAGGAAAATAAATTTTAAAAGGCACCAGAGCCTTTTCTGAGCAATTTCCATTTCAACAATCACCTGAATGATAGTGACTGACTCCACAAAAAAGTTACATTCACATTCCTCAGTAAAAGAAATACTAGTGTAGATCCAAAAGCATTTGCAGAAGGCAGACTTTACACAAAAACTGCCCAGGGATATCATGGGGAAAAGAGGTCATGCATGCAGCATTTTAAATCAGCTGCAAGGCAGCCACTGAAATAATACAAGAAGCAAATGCTAAAGTTTTGGTGGGACTCCACCTGAGCTCCTCAGATGAGTGTTTTCTGTTGGCCAGGCATTTGGCCAGTCTCAATATTAGCAGTAAGACATACTAGGCACAGGAACTTGCACCGTGTTTAGGGCTGCTGAAAAATGACTCGAAGTCAGTAAAGTTAAGTAGGTAACGTATACAAGAACACCAGCAAGATCACCAGCTGGTTTATGATAAGACATCACTTCATATTATATTGGGAACTTATGACCATTAATACTACTACAGTAATGTTCTGGAGGTTAAACCACAAAGCACCTGCAAATCAACATGTGCTGAAAAGAAATGATGTGTTTTAAAGATGCTTTTTTCCTTTTGTTAACTGCTACAATAGCCTGTGATGCATATATTTATACATTTATCAGGGCAACTTGAAATCTACTTCCTTGCAGTTTGGTCAAAGTGACAACCTATTGCAGAACTAATGCATACTCTGGCTGCCTCAAGAAAAAGATAATAATCAAATGAACTTACCATGCCTTCCTGATAAGGCCCTACAAAAAAAACCAAACCAAACAACCCAGAGTTATATATAATTCACTTGCAGATGTTGTGCTGCAAAAGCAAACAGCATACATAGTCAGATCTTGAGCTTGGTGAAAACTGGTGCAGATCCACGGAATTAAGAAAACCTTCATCAGCTTACTACAGCTCAGAATCTGGATGAGTCTGCACCCCATATCTCCTGCCTTCACTGAAGTCTCATGAGAGGCCAGATCCCAGATTTCCTACTATTGAACCAAACCAACACACCTTGCCTGAGTGAAGGCGGCCTCTTCATTTTGCGAACACTCTTCCCTTTGCTTTAACAATGCATTTACCACACCAACTACTATACAATTCCAGCCAAAACAATGCTTGGACTGGGTTCGCAAGGACTGCAGCATTTTACTCCAGTTGATCCCTCATATAACTATTACATGTAAACAAATCCATAAAGATTAATAATAAGTCAATTCAATTCTGGCTTCTCTCCACTCTTATTAGAAACTAGGATATTCTACTATTGCCTTCAGTTGGTTTGGAGTAACTTTTCTGTATGCACTGTCTGGTGAGATGACATGTACAGGGCTTGCTACCGGCATTTTACATCTTCAAAGTCCAAACACATAAAATACTCATATCATATTCCTTTTTTAAATAATCTAGTTCTCTATCAAATAAGTACCAACATAAAAGAATGAGTACATCTTTCTTGCTTGTTTGAAGAAGCTTTGAATAAAATAATAAATATAATGAATACAGAAATATTGTATTCTTCACTCTGTCTTCTCTTTTATCCTCGTCTCCTGCTCTTAGTTCCCCATCTCTCTATTTCCTCACCCTTCTGTATTTTTAGATGCATGTCTGCAGCTCTTGAAAAGGCTAAAATACAGTCACTGGCTGATGCATCATCTTCCCTGGAACCCCAATACTGAAATCTAAATATCAGCAAATGTTTGAATTTCTGAGGCGCATCTGTGTTCAATTACTGAACTGCTGGCAAAAGTGGTGTTGACATACTCAGTGTTACCAGTTATTTCCTCTTGGATTTGTCGAGACTGGAGGATTCCTTCTCGTTTCTGGAAAAAATAAAAAAGTGACATTTTTCTCAGTAAAGTTTAATGCTTAGGGTACAGTGAAAATTTATTTGTGATCCACAAACATAATTAGATAAGAAACCTACAAAATAAGAACTTCTTTTTTTTAAACAAGCTTACTGTGATATATTATTTCACCTTGCAAGTATTTCAGAAAACTCTTTTGTACATTAACAAGAAACTTGAAACTCCACCTGTAGAAGGAACTATTTCTTTTCCTTTCCCCATTGTTCACTTTTAAAGTCCCCAATTCAGCAAGACATTTGAAACACCTAAACACATGTGTAAGTATTTTAGTAGAGGTGAGTTGAATTAAACCTTGTATTTCAATAAGCAGCTTGGCAGAGGGTGCCCATGTTTCTCTTCTGCAAAAATCTTGCTCCCAGGCTATCTGTTCTTTCTGCCCTGTTCCTACACTTTCTTTTTTGCCTCAAAATTTTCCTTTTCTGATTTCTCTCCACACAAATGCATTAAGAGGAGCATTAAGAAGAGCGTGGCCAGCAGATCGAGGGAGGTTATCTTCCCCCTCTACTCTCTCTGTGCTGGTGAGGCCTCACCTGGAGTACCGTGTTCAGTTCTGGGCTCCTCAGCTCAAGAAAGACAAGGAGCTACTGGAGAGGGTCCAGCACAGGGCCACTAAGATGATGAAGGGCCTGGAGCACCTTCTATCTGAGGAAAGGCTGAGAGAGCTGGGGCTGTTCAGCTTGGAGAAGAGGAGGCTGAGGGCGGATCTTATCAATATCTAAAGGGTGGGTGTCAGGAGGATGGGGCCAGGCTCTTCTCAGTGGTGTCCAGTGACAAGACTGGGGACAATGGCCATAAATTGGAAAACAGAAGGTTCATCCTGAACATGAGGAAACACTTCACCGTGAGGGTGACAGAGCACCAGAACAGGCTGCCCAGAGAGGTGGTGGGGTCTCCCTCCCTGGAGACTTTCAAAAGCCGTCTGGACTTGTTCCTGTGTGACGCGGCCGGGGGGGTTGGACTAGATGATCTCTAGAGGTCCCTTCCAACCCCTTCCACTCTGTGAATCTGTATAAAAAGAGCTCTATTTGCTTGTGATGGAAAAGCAAACTGGAGGATAATCCATTCAGAGCCTGCTCCAGACCCTAGTCATCTTGGTGTTAATAGATGCATTGACTCCCACGTTCTTCAGATGCGAGAAGCCCTCTGCACATGGCGGTGAGTGGCCTCTGTCTAGAAGCTGTACACAAAATGGCAGAAGCCAACTCAAATGGTCGCTATTTGAGTCAGCTGGAAAATGAAGTAGTTGAAAAATTTGACATTGTTTCCAGGCTGCTGATCACAGTCATCTGGTGGCGGTGTAAATACCGCACATATGTTTTGCCTCTCTTTGTGTTCTCTCTCTTAATTCTATTCACTGAAATTAGTAAAATTTTGCAATACAGAAAGAAAAGTCAGGAAAATGCTGACGACTGCATGTAAAGTCTAGACATTAGGCAATTATTCATGATTCTTCACTCGTCATACAAGGAAAGGAGAAAAATAAATTTATGCTGGTCCTAGATTTGCCTTCTATGTGGAAAAGAGAAAAGGAGAATAACCTTTTCAAAAAGTCCTTCATGGCATGTGAAGTGGGGCTGCTGCCCTTCCATGACTGGCAGAAGATACATCCCCATCTGAGGCAGACCTTGGTGTACGATGTGCTGAGCATTTGGCCAGGCTTTTTGACAAACTGCAATTAATATCAATAGGCATTCTGCACCTTAATGCATTGTTGAAAAAAAAAAAAAAAAGACAAGACACCACATCCTAGTTTTGTGCCTGGCATCTGCTCACCAACATTAATGGAATTAATGTCCATCCCTGGATGCGTTTAAGAGACAGGTGGATGAGGTGCTGAGAGATATGGTTTAGTGGCGGACAGATACAGTTGGACTGGATGATCTCGAAGGTCTTTTTCAACCCAGTGATTCTATGATTCTATGAATTCCCACAATGCCTAAATATGACCTGCATCTGCTGGACACTTATTTGACCAGCACATATCAAGACAGACTTTCCTATGCTTTTGATTTGTAAAAAGCCTGGTGAAAAAGTCCCAACAGCAACAGTCAGAATGGACCTTAGAAACACTAGTTTAGGCACCTTCTCTGTGAAGGTTGTTTCCCATACATCTTTTGCACTTTAAAGATTTCTCCACCTCAAAATGGATGCCACCAACCGATGTCACCTGTTGTGTTTTGTTTTACGCTAGACAGAGAATGACACAATATTCCTAAAAATACAAAGGAGTGCTACTAAGAACGGAAAGACTGTCCAGCAATGTTCCTTAACGACAACAGTGGCTATGACTGAAATAACAAGTTATAAGAATGAACATCTACTATTTCAAAGTCACTGAGAAATGAGGCATGAATTAAGATTCCCCATTAAAAAGAAAAGCTGGACACCCATTCCAGTGACCACAGAGTATACTATTTGGACAGGCTTGGCATTTTCTTCCCTCAGAGCTGAAACACTACTCTAAAGCCATGAAAGAACTTCCTAATCGCTTATCATTTTAAATTGGCAGCTACCCTTAGAACAAAAAATCTGGAATTTGGTTAATATATGTGGAAATGGAAAGGGTCTCTCTCCTTCACCTCTCTTCGCATCAGGTACACGTCAGCAGTTTTATACAACAAAGGACCAACTGCTTAATTTCCCACACAAAGTCCCATTCTGAAAACCTTCACACTCTTTGAATGGGTTTTGCCTATGTACTGTTGCTATCCATTTCATCTAGAGGATCACACTTCAGCATTGCCCTACCAAGACAAAATGCACAATTCTGGAGCTTGAAAGAACAAACAGGTTGGTCATAGTTTCAAAAAAAGACTTCTTGGGAACCTGGAGGCAATTTTTCTTGGAAACACTTCAGACCTTCGCAGGGCTTTCAGAGAAGCAGTGGGACCAACGATCTCAGATTAAGCCTGTGATGTACAACACCTTCTAATCTCATTAATTTCCCAGCTTTGCTTAACAAGTAGTTTATGCACCCAGGAATTGCTGTCCCAGTGCTCAGAATATGCTGAAGCCATTCTGGCTGCTCTGCCAACACGTTCTTATACTCTCTGACTTACAGATCTTGCACAGGCCCATAAGCTGTCATTTAACCATTTGTGGATGGCATAGATAAATAATTTTTTGAAAGAGGCAAAATGATGGCAAAATCCAGCTCTCCACAAAAGCTCTCACTTGTTTTAGTAGAAATGATCCAACAAAGCCTGGGCTTTTTTCAAAGTCATTCATTCTATTAGTATGGAAGGAAAAGAAAATAATAAAACAAAATAGCTATAAAAGGTCCAGCTATCACATTTTTTCACAATCATCTTATAACTGATTTTGTATTACTCTCATTGCTAACAGCTTTTGTAGAAAACAGCCAAAGGAAACAAGCTTTCCTAAGAACTTTGTTGATTACCTGTTGGGCAGGAGCACAGGTTTTGTTTCAGAAATATCTTTGTTTCTCTTCCAATAACCTACACCCAGCTAACATAGCAACCCCTAATTTTATGTGTTTCTAAACCTAACAAAAACATGAAATTAATTAGGGTCCTGAAAGACTTCATAGAAACACTTCATTCTTTTATTTCTCTGTTGCTACTGTTCCCTTTATCAAACTGTATAGAGTAGAATATAAAACCAGCTACCACACAGTCAGTTGACTTTCCCTAAGCATGACCTCACTTTACAGAATGTATGAGGTTTAGAACATGGGAGGTGCAAGTTTGAACACTAAATTAGACTTTAGGATCTGCTGATTGTTGATTAAAACTTTCACTGAGTTCAAAGGGTACATGATGAATTACACAGAATCAATCCCACAGGATATGAAAAACAGATTTAAAAAATAAAAAATAAAAAACCCACCTACCATAAAATAAGAATGAAAAATGTCTCAAACACAATTATGGTAAGAATACTGGCCCCACCCTCTGTTAATAGGAATCAGCATAGCCTTGAAGTTCCACTGACTGGCTTTTACCAAGGACTGGGTCTGCAGGGGAAAATCTTCTGCTACATTATTTGGATTTTATTCTGGTGCAACTGCTTTCACTACAGTTCACTGGCGCCTGAGCTACAGCTGTGTAGCTAAGAGGCAAAGCAGTGAGCCAGATTCTCCCACTACTTATTGTTTTTAAATTGGTTTATCTCTACTGTCTTCAGTGGATTTGCTGTTGAACAACATTAGCCTATTAAACAAGAGGACAATTACATCCATTGATTCCAACGGGAATTTTGTCTGGACATATGGAGTGCAGTGGACAGCAGAATGCAAGATCTGGTTCTTTCATTTAAAGAATGGGTGTTTTTTCTGGTTTAGTTTCTCATCCCAAAGATGCCCAGACCACTGCACTCCTGATTTCTTAAGGTGGTTTGGTAGAACTTTGAGATAAACTGGTATAAATAATTTAACAACCAAAGGAAAGTGCTTGAAAGGTATGTTCCTCTGAAGCCTCAGACACGTAAGTGCAGATTTGCTGGGGTTCTCTTTCATCTTCTGTGGAGAAACCCACAAAGCAGAATCTGAGATTCAATGACTCATTATCAGGCATCACTGATACATCTACCAGACTCTCCTTCAGATTTCTCCCCAAACTACAAAACTTGGCTGAATTGAATGCTGGAAAAAGGAGTTGTAACTTTCTCAGATCTGTCCCACAGAACTTAAGCAACAGTTCTTTGCACCAGATACTTCAGGGTAACATCAGTTAAAACACATAAATAAAGACAGTTACAGTGTGAAAAATAAAGGCAAAGTTAATTGGGGAGAAAGAAAAGCAGATTAAATGGGAAGAGGCCAAATAAGATAGAACAAGCACAAGTACAACGGAAAGAAAAAATGATGAACAGAATAACATGAACTGTTTGGATGGATGAAGCTCTAATAAGGAGACTGACACAAAAGATTTAGATGATGGGGGTTTTTTTGCATGCTTATGAGAAGCCAGCACTGTAATCAGACTAAATTAGCATGCACAAGGCTGAAAAAGAAAATTTAGTCACCTAGCATGAATCTGAATGTAATAAACAGTGACAATTCATCATTCAATGCCAAGAATGATTTGAATCTCTACACAAGTGAGAGACCGTCAAAAATAGGAAAAATAATAATTCTAGAGATCATATTGGGTGATAAACACACACATTCCATTCCAACAATAATAATGCTTCATATATTTTTAATGTCAGAGTCTGGCCACGTCACAATCAAAATAAGATATTCTGAGCCACAGCTCAATCTAGGAAAGCACTTTTGCCTTTTTCTGGTTGAAGCATTGTCAGCAGGGAAGACACACGTGTGTTTCCTGTCAGCCAAAGAGACACACACGTGCCCGCCCCAACAGAAACTATAGATTTATTTGTGAAGCAACCGCTCAGCCATTTTCACAACACTACCAAGAGCTGTTAACACCTCTCTTACCTGCACAACAACAACCTGAATGGACACATGATCTGGGAGTCTGATTGGTGCTCGAAAATACTGTGACAATGCAACCAGAAGATGAAGTATTGCTACGAGACTTTTAGCGTGAACAGCTGAAATAGATATTAAAAGCACAAGTTACAAACTGTGAAGTAACTAGGGCACATATTTTTACTTTTTAGGATGTAGGGATTATGGGACTCTGTTCCTCTTGCCACCTAGAGCCAAGGGGCACTTTTAAGGCACCTCTCCTTTACCGGTCTCCTACTGCTCAACAGGTCATGCAAATGCAGCCCAGTCAGTAACATGGGGCAGCACTAAAGTTCTCTTTCTGCAACATGTCTGGATACCATAGACTTGTGTAGATGGAAATCTAAAGCTAATCCGAAAGCCAGATTTCATGTACAGCAGTTTAAGTGCAGTCTCTGCATTCTCCTCGCCTTTCCTTTAATCCCTTTATTTCAATAAGGATTTATGGACTATCAGAAAGATATTTTTGTACTCATAACATGCACTTATTCATTTTTAAGTGTCACAATGTCTGCAGGATGATAAACGAGCCTATTTTGGCAGAAGCCTTAAGCAATAACTTACTAAACTCAATGACTCAAACATTCCTCATGAAGTTGTTATAGTTCTTGTTATTGAAGCTTTTTCACAGCAGGTTTCATATGGGTAGTTAACACTAACAAGACTTACAAGATATCAAAAGCCATACTGTAGGAAATTCTTAATCAAGTATCAAACCATTGGCATGAAAGTGAGTAATTTCTAATTATCATTGCTGCCTTTTTTCTTCTTCTATTGTGTTTTTGCATTTGGAGTCTTCAGAGTAGTATTCTAAATGATCTTTGATAGCTACAGTGCAGTGCACTTATGTTCTTTGTACTTGAACTAACCAATAACTACTACCTTACTGCACTGGTAAAGCAGGATTGGATTCATAAAAATGTACTTCTTCATGACCTCCTAATGCAAGTCTCAACTATTAATATAAAATGTGGCTTCTCTCAAATTTTGCTGGGGTGCCAGTGGTCACAGATGAGGTGCTTTAGTAGAACACTAAAAAGATGTCTGTCTGCCTAGCACCAGCATGTGCTACAGCTGGCTCCAGCTGTTGCTGTCTATCTCTTCCTTAGCTCCAAAACACATCTAAAACATTATATTAAAACTCGAAGTTTAAATTGTGAGGCCATTCCAAACACCCTGCATCCAGCTGCATAACAGAGAATGGAAAAAACCTTGAGGGAGGTTAAAGAGAGATGGAAACTCAGTGGGACCACATGAAGGGGAAAGCCAGAGAAGCCTAATGTTCACTCTTCCTCCCACGAGCTATTTCTCTCCCTCTCACTAATTCGTTGTGAATGGAATGGGATACAAACCAGCTCAGCTCAAGACAGGTATAGGAGCCAGGGAAACTGCTATATACTGGTCAAGGTATTCACCAGCATGAAATTATACTGGATACCAAACTTAAAACAGATTAAGAGTCCTAATTTTCTAAAACTGCTGAAAATCTGCTTTCTGCAACACATATGCACTAAAATGTCTTATGATGGGCCACTGAGGTTATTTCTCTTAGATAGTGCTATGTTCCTTTTTAATACAATAAAATAGGGAGGGTGCAGTCCTAATCTTGAGAGTTTTGTAATCAAAATCAGTGGTTCAGATTTAGCCTGAAGTGATCAGAAATATTATTCACATCCACGTTGCAAATTTTACACAAAGAGTACTAGTACCTAACTCTCCTTCTGTCTATCTACTGTATTTACACAGGTACTTGCCTGTTTCAATAAACCAATTTAATAACAGAAAACTTAAGCTGGTATGCATGTGGACCTCAGAGCAGAAATACCATACCAGGAGAGACTCCGAAAAGACAGTTTATTTAAATTGGAGGTTGAGCACCAGTAAAGGGGGTAGAGTGTACCACATCTGGAAGTGTCCTGCAGAGCAGCTCCTACCAGGTTTCAGCCTTCCCTTATCATTAGGTATTTCAGAATTCCACACTGCAGCTATAAACTACTGGCTGTCAACAATGCATAGAAGACTCACAACTTACAGTCAACATTCCATTTAATGCTTCTTGGAGGGAGTTTGAGGGTTTCATTGATCTTTTCAAGCACTGTCTGTAGCTTCTGTTTCTGAGCAATTTCAGACTGAGTAACTTCAGCAACATTCAGCTTCTCACTTTCCAGCTTCTCTGAAGTGATAATAGAAGAAAAAAAAAACTAAGAAAAAACATAGTCAACTCCATGAAGAACACAAGACATTCCATGCACCCAGATGCACATTCAACAGATAGTCCACTTCCTAGTTTTAAAACTTCTGAGCTCCTCCAGATACAGTTCACATTTTTCCCTTATTTACCCATTGCCAAGGGGAAGGTCAAGTATTAATGAAAGCCAAACTAATGGCTAACAAATATCTGCTGCAACTTCCTTTAGGGAACACCAGGCTTGGAGCAAAGGCCCATTACTTCTATTGCTACTGGATAAAGAGTATTCTGTATGCAAGTGGCTTGTAGAGAAGATCATCAAACCTAGGAAACAGATACTAGCTTTAAGAAGATTTCTTTCATCAGTCTCAGCCTCCCAACTTCTCCCTCAGACTCAGGAGATTTAAAAATATTACTTGGCTCATTTGTGGTAAAAGTGACAATATATTCACATGGGTGGAAGATGTACCCAAGAAAGGCAAGCAAGTATGAGGTATGAGCAAGTTCTGGAGGTATGAAAACAACTAAAACTTGGGTGATTTCTTTCGATGAAACCACAGCCCTTTTCTGCATTCAAAATTTGCAGTAGATTTTAATAGTTTGTTAATAATCAGTACAGACTGCTAGGTATATGCATATATGGCTTAGTGTTTATCATTAAGTAGTTAGCACAGAAAATGTATCAATAAAAGCTTCCTGATAACATCACCAGGAGCAAAATGCTCGGTCGCCTATCAATTTACTTCTATGAAAGAGTATCTTATTAAGTGGTATCTTATTTGGTAAGAGCTGATCTTCTTCTCATCAAATCCAAACAAGTATCTCCCCAAAGAGAGTGAGCCTGAGCTAGCAGCTGATGAATCCTGCCTAAGAGACTGCTGTCTCCATGGGTTTCTTGTGCGTCCACCGAAATCAGTCTGTGCATAGTCTCACAACAAGACCAAAGTCTTTAGTTAGCACAGACCTGATCCATAAGGAGTTAAGGGTAACAGAAAAGATTTCACTGAAATCAGTAAGTGCTGCCTCAGCATACACACATTTAGTCAGGCTGCATCTGATAGGTATTTTTGGGGGTTTGGGTGAAGTCACCAGAGGTCTGACCATAAGAATCAAATTGCTCAGTCTGGGGCATATCCAGTCCATCACAATATATTCAAATAGCTTAACCATTCATAGAAGGGAATAGTCTGTGTAGTCTTTATTAGAAGTGCTCACATAATGTTTCAAGATTCATTTAAGATACTGAAAAGAAATTTACTGGAGACTTTATGAGCTGTAATAACTAAGAAAATGGCTTCCAAGCCAACAGTTAAAAAAGCACATGCCAGCTCTGCATTAGCAGTTTCTTTTCTCTATCTGTTTCTCAGCTGAAGCTCAGTTTGCAGTCCACTGGGTACCATTACCTCAGTAATGATAAAGCCAGACATCAAATCAAAAAGGAATTCCAACTTTCCAGAGGAACTTCGCAATGTGAATAAACTATAGTATGGAATGAGCAGAGATTAAAAACATCCACCATTGTACCGAAAATCCCCTTGCCTTCAAACTTACTTTCCACTTGTAACACGGTTAAGTTTGTACAGCACATATGCAGATAATAAATTTAATTGGAGTGAATATGGTTGCCAAGACAAGAACTCTCCCTCTCTAGCACCCCAGGTAGGCTTTATGCTGTTCTCATCAACTACAGAGCACCACACATTGCACTGCAGCTATAAGGATTGTGCATACAGCCTATTGCTCAAGGGTCTCATAATACAATGCTATTTTTATATCACTTAGTGGCATAAATGTAAGATGATACTGAGGCTCCTAAGTAGGAACAAGTGATCTACTTACTGACAAAGTGCCCCAACAGCATGCATGTGTATTTTTTCTTACCAAATAATTTCTGCAATACTTGTCCATCATACAGGTCTTCAGCCAAGTCTTTCACAATAATCCTCTCTCCTACCAACACATCATTAATCCAGTCAATTAATACCTATATGGGAAACACAAATTTGGCAGTATTATACACTATTCATTTGCAATTTAAAACACATGTCATTTTGTACAATGATGAAAATATTTAGCAGAAAGAATACCAAAGCTGCAATGGCTCAAAATACAATCAGTGTGAAATACCATCAGAAGAAAATAGGAAGGACTCAGGAACCTTTATAAGGTGGCTTTGTCAATGCACCCCAAGGTCTAGACAAATACCAGATTGATGCAGCGCCTTCTGGAGTGAAATCTGTCCTTTGCTTTCAGTGGTACTTTAACATTCTATTGAGAAGCAAAAGGTGTTGATGTTGATTCTAGTGAAGCTTGCTGCTGAAGTTCTAACCCCAAGAATTACAAACATTATCAGGGAAGTCAGAGTGATCTTAGATAGGGGGTGGGATGGGACTAAGAATCCAGAGTCAGGGTTTTAATCCAAATTGTTAAGTCTCTCTGTGCCATACCTAGAGAAAGATAGTGCAACAAATCACCTGCCCATTTCACTGGAATGTACATACCACATGGTTTCATTTAATTAATATATGAATGGTCCTCTGAAGTGTCCAAATGAAAGAGGGAGGGATAGCATTAAAAAATAGTTTGACTTTCCTGAAAGAGTTTACAGGTTTCTCATTACCTTCATTAGTTCTTGTAATTTTGGGTCATTTCTTGAATTTGGATCAATCATTGTTCGGACTTCATTTTCCTCTAGAAGGTTTAAAAGAAAGATATTAGAAACTATTACAGACATGACACTTTATTTTACATCAAGCTTTTATGTTGAGATGTAAAATTGTTGTCAATTACCTAGCATAGTGTCCTCCGGGTCTAGTTCGAATGGAATTGGACTGAGAGGTAAGTTAATGGCATTTATTCCTTCTTCCTGTAATTCAGACACTAGGAAATAAAGAAGACCTTGGTCAAATTTCAATTCAATTTTCCTTACTATTTCACTCTTGCTAAAAGTAGCATTAATTGTCTTAATTTCTTTATAAGAACATGACTCTATTAGACAAGCCACTAGGTGTAATTACAGCAATAAAATAAAGCTAACAAAAATGGGAGGCCCAGCCAACAAACCTTTACTTGTATGAGTAGATTTTTCATGGATAATGGTACTGGAATCAATGCAATTTCCCCAAATCTTTTCCAGGATAAGGCCCGTTGTCCTCAAATTTTAAAAGGTTCACTTGCATTTCAATGGTCCTGACATTTTAAGACTAATGAATCATTTTAGCTGAGGAAATGATTACTGCTTTCAGCTATGTCACCCTTGCTCTGGAGATGCTTCAAGTTCAGCTACTTAAGAAGAGCTGGGTCTGGCTATATATCCACAGAGGAGCTGCCAGACTGATAAACTATTTAGGACTGAAGGTGCAGCTGCAGTACACAGCTCCCTCCCTTGTTCAGGTCAGAGACAGGCTAGAGCAGACTGTGGGATGCTTCTGGCCTGTGTTCTTGGCCTTTCTTCAGCAGAAACCACGGCAGCAGGACACGGGTGTAAGATGATGAACCCTCTAAAGTACTGCCTTACTGTGGAGTCCAGACATAGGTTGAGAAAGAACTTGGACACAAGAATGGGGAAGTAATCCAAAATCCCATAGTTTGGAGATGCCCACAGTTGTCAAGAAATATGGATGAGTTCTTAATCAGCCAAAATCCCCTAATGCTGCAAAAATCTTGCAATACATGCTCTAAGAACATAGGAATAGAGAGGTACAGAGAAGCAGTGTAAAAGCAATCCTGCTGCGAGTGCTGTACTGTACAGGTTCTGTACCTGGTACAGTTCAGATCGACTTCATTCTGGGTGACCCAAACTTTAATAGGCTGCAAAGACAAAACCCTTCATTCACTGCCCAAGCATGCCTCCGTAACAGGAGAATAAATATGAACAAGCCGACATACTAACGCTACCGCTGTGGAAGAACACATAGTGCTGTGCAGGGAGGGTACCCACCCTGGTGATCGGACAAGCTTTCATCTTGCTTTGTAACCAAGAAATCAGTGCAAGCGTGCTTTACCACACCAGGAAAGAGGCTCATTATGAGTGCCAAGTGATGTTTTGACCACTCATTCTCCAGCATAGCGACCTTCAACGCAACTGGTTGTTAGCACAACTGTTCTGGTCAGAGCTTAAACTTAAGTAACTGAATTCAACCATCCTACATGTGTCCTGAAGATTCAGGTAGTTGTATACACCTTCTGACGTGAATTAAAATACATGATTTATGAGCAGATGCAGATTCACCATCTAACATTTCAGATTCACTTTTGGAAAGCAGTTCTACCTCTCTGCCCTAACTTCCTGCATGCAATGACTACAGCCAAGTTTCACATGAACGCTGTGATAATCAGTCTGTTGGTGTGATAACTGTACTTAAAGCTTTCCTAATATTTGCTACACTTTGTGAAATGTTTGTGCTCTGCCAGAAGAAATGCCTGTGGACGTTTCAAGAGTCTGTGTGTAGCTGTATTCAGGCACCTATGTAAGATTCATAGCAATAATGGCTGTTAGAATGCTTATTACTTTTAATTGTACAAAAATAACTTTGAAAAATCCACTACCTTCAATACTGAAATACCAACTTCACTCCATACACTCACCCTGCTTGTGTATCTGTAAAATACAAATACTGAGCAGCTCCAAAGAGTCATAAAATAATGTCGACAATAATAGTTCCCTAGATTGTTGTATATCCTCTAAAACTGATGGCTGAGAGCAATGGACCAAATTAATCCCTCGTGTAACTCCATTGAGTTCTGAGGAGTTATAGCAAGGATGAATTTGGTCTAGCATGTACAATCTCAGGAACTGTTTACACTTAATGGCAATTTTTTGAACTGCTAGCACTCCTTAGAGAAAATCATTGTTGGTTTTATTAACCTCTTTGACTCCCCTCCCCCCAACCCCTTCTGGTTCAAAATGGTTATGGGCATAAAAACGTCAGTGGATAGAAAATTTCCATGCGGAGGTCCTTCTGTTCTGAAATGTTTAGTTCACGGAGGACTTCTGCACAAAGGTTCCTAGGCAGAAAATGTTTTTTTCACATCAATCCTAAGAGGGAGTACTGAGTGGAGCCAACTGGCTCCACTGAGCTCTCCTATCCTGAAGGGCTGGATGGTCTGCTTGGGCAAGACACGCTGGAGGAAGCAGTCAGCTCATTTTCCTAGTGAAGGGCAGTGGGGAAAGCTTTTGGCTCCTCTCTCCAGGGAGCAACCCACTGGCAGAGCTCACTGACACTCCTCCAGGGAGACTGAGCGGACCTTTCAAGGCTGAATGTTTTGTAAGGCATTATTTTCAAGGCCCACTGAACCACCCCATATTTGTCCTCCAATGTGCACAACTATTACATTCTAATTTTAATAACATGACCTTCAACATATTATCAGTGTTTCTGAAAATAAGAGAAAGCAAACAAAAAAACACCATATCTTTGCATGGAAAGGGAACATAAAATACAAACAAAATAATAATAAATGTAGGTGAGGAACTGAAACGTTGATCTGTTCTAGAATGCATTGCAAGTGTTATATTTACTGTACAGCAGGGGCTAAGTCCTGCTTTGCTGTATGCAGTATAAAAAAGTGGTGGTCTGGTTCCCCCAGGCAGCTCACCCGAATCACACACATTTCTCACACCTGCCCGAGACATATGCAGAACCTACCCAACACACCTCCGGATGATCCAGAGATCCCACATAGATCCAGTTTGCCAGAGAGGACAGCTCCTCCTCAGTCACTGCATTCTGCAGTGCAAAAGCCCACCCCAAGGTTGGTATTAGTCCCGTAATAAAGACTCCTGCTGCCCTCCTGAACCCTACAAGCAGAAAACATGATGGAGAAACCCTGAGCCCAACAGCATCTTTTCCATTTCTTTCCCAATACTGAAAAGATTTAACAACAGATTAATTCTACTACTAAAAGGAGCAGGTAGGAACACATGCATTATATCAGCTTGTATATATAAAGGGAGCCAAAATGTACTGTATGTATAGCCTCACTTTCTAAGAATTTCCATCAAAAAAGTTCCATGACAAACCACTGTTACACACTTAGGTGTTTACAGAGGAACCACAAAAATGTGATTGTGGTTAAAAGTTTGCATACCATAGTTTCAGCAGAAGAATCCATTTTTCAGTTGCTTTTCATTAATTTGTTTTAATTAATTTTCATGATAATCACTTCAGCAATTTAGTATTTTAATAAAAACAAAGGACACAGGTTTGGGACACTTTTTGCAGCAGGTGAAATGAAAATAAAATACTTTAATTTCTTGAAATATTTTGAGGAATGACTTGGAGCATCAGTAAGACCTCTTAAGAGTGTAAATACCCAGAAAGGGAGGAGGAGGAGACATAGCTGCAGCAGTTCATCTATACCACACCAGTTGCCAGGAGCTGGATCAATGCACTGGGATCTGTGGATAGTATCCACAGAGTTGTCTGCTTGGCATCGGGCGTGTTTGGCCACTGGACGACCCCAGCAATTAGAGCTAAGAACAGCTTTCTGTTCTCACCCTCTGCTGCAGCCCAGCTACAGCCCAGCGCATCGCCTACCACGGATGGGGCTTTTACTCACCGCACTGATACTGGTTTGATTAGGGACTTTTGGACATGAGAGGAAATTTTTGGTTTTGGACATGAGAGGAAAATCCAGCCCTTCAAGGTTTGTCACCATGCTGACTGGAACTGTGGGTTGAATGTACTCTTAAAGCAAGACCCTTACAAGCAACAGTAGCACAAGGTCCAGATAAATCTCTGTGGACTGGCAATGTGAAAGTCCCAGTTTTAACTCTGGATAAGGAATGGACACTTCTGTTCAGACTTCTGATTCAGCTTCACGTGCCAAATTTGTTATGATGTAATCAAGTGTAACTGCACTGCTATCAGCTGTCAACAGACTTCCTCCTATCATGCCAGCACCAAATTTGGCCCCAGAGCCTACAAGCTTGTATCAACAGCAACTACAGCAGCTATTTTAAGCTGGATAGAGTCCTTACTCGTTTAGATGCTCTAGGATTACAAGGTCATAAACCTATGCTATCAAATCCATGCGGGTGCTCTGAGCCAGACTTTGCCCTTTGATGCATGCATCCAACTGCCATTGAAACCCTTGGACGCCGAGCACATCTGAAAGTGGAGTACTGCCCATACGGTTTAAATTGGCTTAATTCCTCTAGTACATGCAGCCTGTTGCTCCACATTGTATTTATTAGACAGTTTCATTTGGGTTTTTTTACTTGTTTATTTTGTGTGCTGAAGGCTTTTTGCTGCCCTGTTTAGTATTCAGGGCTTAATGTTATTCTGATTTGAATAAAACACATCTTATTATTTAACTGAGCTCAGAAATGCCACATCACCCAATGCACTCTCTGTGGTTTAGACATATTCTAGCATATCTATCCAAAGAATCATAAAATAAATACAGCAAGATGTAGTGTTAAATGGTCTCTCCTCTGAATGCTACAGCCATGTCTTTCCACATAATTGATTCCATACTCACAACACTAAAAGTACTCAAGTGTTACAACACCAATGGATCAGTTCTGCAAGTTTGCAATTAACTAGAACCGAACCCTAATGTTGGGTGACACAATGCTTCTAACCTCAACCTTTCAAAATCAGGACATTTAAATATATACATATATCTACATATACATAGATATGCACCTACATAAATATATAAATATACACTTCTGCAGTTCTTTAACTTCCTTTCTTTCTTTAATGTGAGGGTTTTCCATTCAAGGTCTTCTCTGCCTTTTTTAAGGTTGCAAAGACTTTGGTATTTGTTTTGCTTAATTTTTTTTCTTGTGGAAGCGGAGATTTGTTGACATTCACATGACTCCTGGAGTTTAAGCTTTTTGTAGAAAGTCAAAGGACAAACTACCTGACATTATAAACTCCTATGGTAGACAATAACTTTATGTGCTGTGTCTCTGCCTCAAGCTACCTTTCCCTGGAACAACCACAACTTGGAAGGCTAGCTGCAGACACCGTATTGCCAGAGTAACTGGGTATTTGTATTCACACCAACAATCAAACATGCATGCATATGCTACATATGTTTACGTACATAGTCAGAAATTACAGACAGTTTAGAAAAATGCTGGTTTTCAATAAGAAATGCCTTTACTGCTCTTGTACAGACAAGTGGATATCTTGTACAGATATCCACTCAATTACAGTTGAGCCAAATTTACATCAATCGGTTTTGATTTCATATTCTCTTTATCTGGTGCAAATTCCTGATAAATGCTCGTGACTTTGATGGCTTGCTTTTGTAACCACTTGTGAATGAGACTAGCTTTACTTCTTCTACTGACTTGATAGTCTGCAATGCAGGCTTGAGTGTAAATGACTGTATCCGCACAGATTTTAGTGGCTTTATGCTGATTTATACCAGCTCAGTGCGATTCCTATTCCCCTTCACATACTCCAGTTTTATACCCTGGTATAATTCCAGTGGAGTAATTCTGTATTTGTATTGGCAAATGTGAGAAGAGATCCAAATTACCCAAGATGGTCAGAGAATGAGAGAAAAAACAGCAAAAGCATTGTCAAAAAATCCTAGTTTAAGCTTTAACAGAATTCTTTTTTTACAGAATTATTTAGTCAAGCAAACTTGTGCAACTGCTTTCTGGGTGATACATCCAAAATCTTATTTTCTAATGCTTGTGTGTGTGCATCTTATAAGTCCACAAAGAGAAAAGCAAATATTAATCTAAAATGGTACTGCCTAATTTTCTTGAATACATAATTCATCCAATATGGATTTTGGCAGCTCAGCTTAACTCCGAAACAAAAGAAATCCACACAAAAGACAATAAATCTGTATTACACATGGTACTAAAATGATCCAATGGATTTATAGATGTTTACAAGTTTGCAGAGTGTGACACAGCGTCCACCAGAAATTTGATATTCACAGCACAAAACATCATAAACATATGTCTGCAACTACAAAGGGGCCTTTTTATGTGGGGATCATTGTTAAAATTGTCTTCAGAACATAAACCTTAAGTTGTAAATGCTACTCCCCATTTATTCCCCAAGACATAACAAATGAGGAAAGAAAAGCAGAGATATGTTTGTAATTGAAAATGTTTCTCAGGAAATGATCTGTACAGGAACATCATTCTCATTCCATTAACTGCTGACTCCAAGCCAACCATTTGTAAAAGTAAATAAATATGCAAACTGGCTGACAACAATGTGCCTGCTTTAATGTTACTGCATTAGTACCCAGTCTCCAAAAAAGAATCTATTTTCTTTTCTCATTTCTCCATTAAACCAAACATGGCATACGCACAAAAGAACGGGAGAAATGCTGTTCACAAAAAAGAATGGGAGAAATGCTGTAATTTAATTTTTGTGTATGCAATACAAATTAAATACTTATTGCCTTGAACTTTCTTTAAAGTCCAAAGCTACTCCGAAGTACCTCAGTGACTAACTAGCTTGCTGTTCCTCCCTTTTTTGCAATTAGCAGGGAAAAAACCCTGAGAAGATTGTCAGAGATCTCTGCTCTGACTAGGTAAAAAACAACCATAAAATGGGGAGCAAACTCCATCCTTTTAAAGAGTACACGTGATTGTCTTCGCTATGTCACAAGTAGTTTCATTAAGCCTTACATGCTTTCACATTTCATTTGGGACGAAGGTCCTTTCTCAGAATTTTCCTGTAGTTTCTAAGAGGTAACAAGTGGTGCAGCGTCAAGCTAACACAGATGCCGGTCATTCCATTCATTCCTTCAACACATCCTCTCAACACATCTTTTAAAACACAAAAGCAGTATTTGCAGGTGTTTTGAAAAACCTGTCACCCCACAGGAGTGTTTAAATATCACTGAAAAAAACCAAAAGACAGCGTTGGGAACAAATGCAGATGGGAGTTCAAATGACACTGATTTTTTTCCCCCACTGAAGAACAAACCATGCATAGGAGAAATGCTGTGACCATTCCAAATCCTTATCAAAATGTGCTGTGCTGAATCTGATCCCAGCCCAGACACAGCCCCAGATACACTGGTAAGGTCTGTGCAAAAGATCCCTGCAGCTGGGCTGCACGTGGTATCCCTAAATACAAAATATTTTATTGAAACAAATCCTTCGACAGCTAAGATTTCCAATTTCTATTATTTGTATTTATTGGTATTTATTTAGATATTTATTGAGACTGATTTGTTGAGGTAACTCAGAACTACATGGGATGCTTGGGGCTATATGCAGACAGAAGGGAGAGCATTTGTATCCTCCTTACTGATACTTCAATATTTCTCAAATAATAACAAATCTGCAGGTAGCAACATCCCAAAGACAGCCAAGCAGACCTCTTGGTGTAGTCCCAACCAAGGAGAGCCAATTGTTCAGCCCATATGTTCATCAGTGTGCTGCAGCAGTTTTTTCCAAATATCGTGGAGTGGAGAAGCTGACTTGCCTCATTCTCTGAATCACCATCCAGCTCATAGTAGCTATTCCAACATCAACAAGAGGCGCTCATGCAGAAAAGACAAAACCTAAGATCTGTTCCAAGAAGTCTTTCCCAGCTCAACAAGTTCTAGCTATTCCTAAGGGAAAACCCCAAAATAGTTCTTAGGAATGTGAGGGCACACTAGTAGCAAGCTGAGGATTTCCTGAATTTCTTGCTCTTTTCTTTTTGTGTATATAAGCCTTGTTTTTGAAGGAGAAAAAAATTAAGTGTCAGACCAAGATGACGACTTCTTCTTGGAAGAATTAGAAAAATTACTACATTTACTGGAAAGTTAGAGTTCGTTACAGGGATTGTGAATTGGTTTATGTTTCACACATGGCCACTATTTTCAACCTGTAGTTCCTAGAGCTCCTTGTGTTTTAATACAAACATCTGGTCATCTTCAAGAAATTACTTTGTGACAAAGGATCAAAAGATCTGTGTGAGTGGCCAAGTATTTCTACACCCCAGAAGGAAAAAATAAAACCAAAACCACCTTAATATCTTCTGAGAGCTCCTCATGCTTCAAGATCTTTCTTTGGTATCAAAGTCAACCAAGATAAAGTTTGAGGGTGAGAAGACTGGACAAGCAGCAAACACAAGGACGATGGGGTAAGAGTGACCCAAAGAAATCAAAATAATAACGGATACAAAAGTGCAGCTGTATTTCTTATTTGCATATTTGGTAGCTTGCAGTCCATGCTTTGGTACCTTCTGCATCAATCCTCAGCATCTAACTGCAGCCCTCAGATTCAGTACAACAAATGAGAATCGATCTGCGACATCTAATTCTTTTTTCCCCTCCATTTTAAAGATTTTCTATTTCTTGCTACATTTAATATTTGTCCTAACATACAGATGGTTTCTAAAATTCTCTGCAGCATGTCCTAGGGAACTGAAGTTTCTTGTCAAGGACAGAATCAGGATCTAATTTGGGAATTGGGATCTAAAGACAGGCCTTCAACATGGGAAAACTAGGCTGTGGCTTTGGCTGGATCAACAGAAACCCAGCTACATTCTGAAACTAAATGGGCTTGATTTGGTGAAGGGCAGATAATTGAAAACGTAAAATGCCAGTAATGTATCTTCTAGCATACTGAAGAATAAACTACCCGTTGGGGTTCTCTTGACCAACAGAGTCTTGGTTATGCATTTGACAACAGAAAAACTTGAGGCTTGGACTGTTACAGACAGGACTACAGAAAGAGTAAACTTGTTTCCCCATCCTTATGTCCTATCAGTGTGCATCACCAAGGTGCACATCTGACTTGTGGAAGCCCTCCTGTTCTTACCCAGCTGTGCAGCGTGAAGGCTCATTTCAGGGATGGGGAGGAGTATATTAGGGCTGTGGCAATCCCTGACTAGAGGGAGGACTTCGGGCAGCTGGCACAAATCACAGTGTGGTGTGATCAGTAGTGTGGCTGTGGTATTCTCCTAAAACACATTTACACAAAAGTGTAAGATGATGATGCAAGACAGGACTTGGGTAGCACAAACTGGAAACTATGTTTGGCTTAGGAAAGCAGAGTTAGTTCTCCTTTTGCACAGGAAATAAATCAACACTTTCCAGTCTAGGTTCTCAAATCCCTTAATCAGAAGTAATTAGTTTAACATCCCACCAACAGAAGAAAATAGCATTATCCCCATTTTGCTGCATAGAAAGTGACGCACTTCTAGATTAAGGGATACATTTACATGTTTCCTTTCTGGAAACACAAATTGCACTTGTAAAATGGAAGCAAAGCACTTAAAAATACAGCCCTAAAAACCTGCCTATAATGTCACACTTAGCCTGACGTAGAATGGACAGGAATACCAGTACTTCCTGTTTCCCGAAGCCATATCATAGCAAAGAGAACCCCCTTCTTTCCGTATACCAGTAGTAATGATTCTCATTCAGCACTGTGCCCTGTTCTTCAAGGGCACTGCCTGGTACCCTCTGTGCACTCCTGATCTTGGCTCATTTCCTTATAAAACTCCAACAGCTGCTCAAAGTTTCAAATGCCCTCTCTCAAAAAATTACCACGCTGAACTGTTCATCTGATTGTGGTGTTCACATGTTTCTTATCAGGAAACAAGTTGCAAGCAATGTAAGCACCAGCACTGTGAGGGCAAACCCACAGCTCTGAACTGCACATGTATTGCACCCGTCTTTTCCAAGAGACCTCAAGCAAGCTGTAAGCCTGCAGCAGCGCCTGCTAACTCCTGTCAGGCGCTGTCAGACAAGGGAAACACCTCTGTGTGTTACTCCTACCTCTCAAATGCATTTCATGGGTTGTTGTCATTACCAACCTATCAATTTCACCACGCAAAACATTCATACCAATAGCAGCTGTGGCTGTATTTACTACTTTGCAGAATTGCAATTCAAACATCCAAGTAAATAACCTTAAATCAGTTTTAATTCATAGCACTAATACATTCAAAGTTTCGCAGAAATAATCTGCAGCCTTCAGCAGTTGATGTCATAAATGAATTTATGCTAATATTCCTATTAGAAAGTGCTTAGTACTACAAAATTTTCATTTTAATAAGCATGAATATTAAAACTTGCATACTGCATGATACACAGCCCATATGAAAATTGCTAGCTCAAGCATGTTTTTGACTACAAATGACAATTTTCCCTGAGTGGAAATTCAGCTGATAAAAATCACTATTTTCACACTGGATCCAGTATTGCTTAAGGACTGAATTTGTACCAAACTAAAGTTAATAGAAACACATACTCATATGAAATACCACTAGGATGAAACAGTTAATTCTCTCTCAGTCATACTGCAGAGGTATTTTCATGGAATAGCATTCAAAATTAACAAACTACAGTATTTTCTTCTTCTTTCACCCAGGAAAAACAAAATTTGACAAGGGCAAGAAGAAAATAAACTCCCATTCTTATCTTCCAAATATTACAAAACAAAGATAAGTACCATTGCAAAACTATAAGGTCAGAAAACAATACTCCTAAAGTATCACAGAAAGGAAGATGAAAAATAACTGAATGAGTTGTTCTAGTCTCCTACCTTTAGGGCAAAATGCTCCACAGCCCATTGTAAGGTTGCTGGGCCACCCTCATAGTGCATCACAGGGAAAACTGCAGTCTTCAAGGTGTTAGAAGCCCCTTGCTCTGCAGGCCCCTTTGCTGTTGCTCTTCAGAGAAGCTGTATTAGCTTTAGAGCCTGTTTGCCAACAGAATGGTCCAAGCACATCACAACTCTCAGCTCAGAGCATCGCTTCAGAACAAGTGACTGACTGCCTATATAATTTAATATGATGCCACATGAGACTCATAGACCATCTGCAAAAGAAACTAAATCTGCTTCTTGCAGCTTGGTAAGTCGCATTCTGAATGCTGGGATGCACTTTCGACTGTGTGCTTTTGTTATCAATCGTGTTACTGAACAAAATGCTCAAACAGCAAGTGTAAAGCACATTTTTACCAATCCCAATGTCCATTTTTGCTGTGCGTAACATGTACCTTTCCCCTTACAACTGAATAAAGTTACAGTTCCTCTCAAAGCACAGGAAAGCATAGGAAAGGTCTGGCTACAGACATGGCAATACTGGAAGTGATATTTCTTTCGGGTTTTTTTTGGTGGAACAAGAGCTACAGAATCCTTGAATCCTGTTGCCAGAACTGGGATGCAGATGCGATATTACCAAATTCAGGTCCTGATGACAGTACTCCTTTCTCTATATATACTTCCCTACTGAAATAATTAGCAAATCTCACATGGAAGTAGGATTAAGCTCTAAAAGAGGTAAAAGCATATAAAAAGCTAAAAAGCAGAGGAAAGGAGAGGTATGAGCCAACCAAGGAATAATAAACTACTAGTAAGAAATGAAATCGTTTTATGGGCTATAGGTCCTTCCACAGAGGGACAGCAATTAAAAGATAATCTAAAGCAATTACTTACACAGGCTAAAAATCAAATTGCTATGAAGGTTTCTACAGACTAAAATTTTTCAGAAGCTGTAAAATGCTTAAGTGTCTGTTTCAACTTGGAGCAGGATGAGGGAAGTGACACATCCCTGGCTCATTTGTAAGTCATGGAAAGTGGTTACCTTTCTGGTTTCCAACTGCACTTTTAAAATATGAGTGCCAAGAGGCGAGCATGGAGAACTGAGAGATATTTATTGTTTAGGGTTATTCAGCTGTGCTACACAGCATTCCTCCCCCAGGTTTCCTATCAGATGTGATTCTTTGCAAAAAATGACACAGAGCTCTCATCACTGCTCTGAAGCCACGTTCTCTGCCAGTTCTAAGGAGTCTCTGATACACATCAGCCTGCAGCTACTGGGTCACTCCTGAAAGCAGCTTTCCCCCCCGCCAATAGTCCTATTTCATGCTGTACTCACAAGCAGTAATGGGGCTCCCCATTCTGACTCCTGGACTCCCATTGATTTCTGGCACTGGGAAACTGGATTGCTGAACTGCTGAATAACAGCATTCAATTAGAGGACAATGCCGAGCTGGCAGTTCTTTACCAAGCTCCCCTTCTCTTAATTTCTGAATAGAACCATAAGTGTCCCAGATACTTTATTATGGCAATCTTGTTTGGGAGGCAGGTACTGCTAAAGGAAAGCTACGCTGCACTTCAAACCTCAAGGATGATGATGAAGATAATTATATCTCAAGAAAATTCACAGCGTCTGAAGCCACAGCAACCTGCATCATCAATTCAACCTACTTTATAAGTAATTATTTATATCTTTTAAAAGTGGCACATTTTTCCTTGCACAAAAATAGCTGTTTTACAAAAATAATAAGTTAAAGTTGTGGGGTTTTTTTGGTTTTTTTACAGTGAGTTTTTGTACCTACAGTAGTAGCCAAAAGATCATGTCCAGGTAAGCTGTTTTTTAATAGGTGTAGTTACAGTAGAGTAAGAAAGCTGCAAATTAGCTAAAGCAGAGCAGCTCTCTCAAAGGGCTCTGACAACAGAAGTTGACAATAGCAGGTCCGAGGTGCATAGCTTGGGGACAGAGTAGAGGAATTTCTGATCAGACTCTCTGTAATCCATTTTCAATTGCCACAAACATAAATTCAAGCAGGACTTAATTTCTAATTCCTGTAACCTAACAACAACAACAGCTAAACCATAATTCAAAAAGCCAGTGCACCTCCCACTTCCCTCAGCAGAGATCATTGGAGGGAAAGACCAGCACATTGGTAAGATGCTCTGGGCCTAGAGTTTCCCAAACTCTTCCTAAGGGTTCACTTTCAACCCCACAATTTTCAGCTTTGTAAAAACAGAAGCATAGTCAGGGAGGACTGAAGTCTTTTTCAAGTGGTTTTGGCCATCAATACAGGAAACAATTCAAAGGCAACATGACACTGATAGCTTAATTTGTGAAAATGGATAAATACCATATCTGCCACATAGCACATTAACCCATGTAACAAATAAATACAGAAATAGCACTGCAATACTTGTTTAAAAGGTTTTGGTTCACAGAGGAGGAAATTTAATTAAAGCATGTAATGTCAATTACTGTCATTTGTAATTTTATTTTCCTTCCCTAGAAACAATACAGATGCAGGATTCTAAAGCTACCTGCATGTTTGATGCAAATGGGATAAAATTATCTAGGTTCTGAGAAAATCCAGATAGTAGTCAGTAAAAAAAAAAATGCATTTTTACCTAACCTCATTCATGGATCTTCTTCAAAGTGTTGATTACATGAGAACTGACATGCGTCAAATTTAAACATATAAGCCAAGAACCCAGACCTGAAACAAGACTTTTATGTTTAAAAAATTGTGTTAAGTCATCAGAGAGGTTGTGAGGGGAGCAACAGCCTAATTCTCAGGTACTGCAAATGAGCACAGCCTACTACAGCCAACAGAAGAGCACTGATAGATATCAAAAGAGAATTTGGCTTACTGTTTATACTGATTGATTTCAACTGGAAAATTACAGAGCCAGGTCCTTGATGCTTCTGTCTCTCCTGCTCCACTCTGTGCAAAAGCGACAGAGACTAAGGACTCATGTAGAAGACTCCAAGTACCACACCACCACAGCAATAAACATTGCCAAATCTCATCAGTCGTCCTCCTTTGCCATATGCAGTGCACTGCAGTATCAGCATCCGTTTCCGGTTTTCACACAAACTGCTTTTCAGCAGTAGAACTCAGTGCTGCACAGAAGCATCCCACCCATATCATACTCTGTTGAACTCAAGAAATAACACCAGAAATGGATGAATGAAACTTCCCATCAGTGAAAATACATCAGGTATATTTCTACCTTGCAAACTATGATCTGAGCTACCCCTAAAATCAGCAGGAGAAAATCTGCTGTAAAGACATTTTCCTTTACGTACCACCACTTCTAAATACAGCAAAGCAAGGATCCTGCCTTTGAAAAAATCCTACTTTCCTCAACAGTGTAATGCTACAGTAAAATGGTCATTAGAATTATAGGAAAGAGCTAACAAAAGAAAGACAAAACCTATCAGATGCTTTCTTATGTCTCTAAATTACACACATAAATTGTGTCTATCAGGTTCCCCCAGGCTATTTCAGGAGCACGCAGAACACAAAATGATGCAGATTCATTACAAAAAGTCTAAATCTAATCTACTTGAATTTAAAATGCCAGGAATCACATAAATGGAAGATGAGAAGACAGAACTCATATGTTGTACATAAGCAGAAACAAGAGTCGCACAAACTGAGAGTCACATAAAACGCTCAGTTACCAAGAAATTATAGGTCAGATCTCTGGCAGGGTTGGTCTATTGGTCTGTAACTGCAGTGAGGAAAGGGTGTGCCCAAACTGCCTTCCCCAGTCCAAAGGGGGACATGAGAGGCTGGCATCTGGAATTTCAGGGTGGGGGTGGGAGTGTGTGTGTGTTGGGGCTTTGAGTGACACTATTTTGTCACTGAAGGCCTCAGAGGCCTGCTACGCTTTCTGAAATCCATTGGTGGAACTCTACGAAAAGTTCTTTTCTTTTCACAGTCCACTTAGATGATTTCACACATGATACGAAACGTTTTGTGTCTTGGTCAAGATTTTGCTAGGCTGAGGAAATCCTGAACTGTTCCCACACACCTGGTGTAGGGCCCCTCCACATCACTCACAACCAGCACAAAGGCCTCCGAGGGGGGAAAAGCCAAGAAGCTGCCCTAGGGCAAACAGCTACTCACAATTCACTTCCCAAAACTAAAACATGAAGATTTAATTTGTGATTTTCAAAAGCACTTGCTATTGGCTAACCTTTCCTTTCCTGGAAATAGGGGGATGGGCGGGGCAGTGGGGGGGAAGTTCAGATTTTAATCTTTATGGTTACCATCAATGCTTATGTAAACTTATGTAAACTTAACCTCCCCTCCCCATTCACCAGGGCTAAAATCCAGAAGTCAGGAATTCCAAAACAGACTCTGTAATGCAATGCAAAGGGAGGGGGTAGATACCAGAGATATATTTTTAGACGTGCAAATCATCAAACTGTGTCCCTCCCAAATAACACAGGTGAATGTTGACAAATGCCATTCAAAAGGGGCAATTCTAACTAGACCTAAGTAGCAACTAGAAATATGTTGATCAGATCCTGAGGGATTACAGCTCCCCCAGTATGTTACTAGTGCACTGTGCAAGGTCCAAGTGTTACTAAACACAGGCAGGCAGGCCCATTACCTTTTTTCCTAAACACACAGGAGAAAGAGAATGATGTTACGGCTATAAATACACACACCTTTTATGCCTTATATCATAAACAAAATCTTTAATATAACCGTAGGTGCACACAAAAGCAGACCATTTGGAACTGAATAATACAGCCCCTCTCTCCTAACAAGCAAGTCTCATTCCCTGCCATTAAATCAAGACACTCAGGTCTAACTCTTCCACCTGTAGCCAGGCTTGTTGACTTGTTATGTCCTGACATTTTAAACTGAATGCAGGAATTACACTCCTCTCATTTTCTAAGCATGTTACGCTGGATCGAAATCTAAACATCAGCAATGCTGCTGAAAATACAGAAACAACCTCAAAGTCTGCAGAATCTCAGCAGCATAAAACTAGAATGCAGATCAGACCTAAATCGTAACTCCTGCTGCTTTCTCTTGTGGCACAAAAATATTACTCAGCAAGGGTAAAGGTGGCACAATTGGTTACCAAATAGCTTACTCAGTGTTATGATATTGTTTCTCAAGTGAAAAACCACAGATTTACAAGGATGTCCAAAATCAGCTCAAAGTTTGTGCTACAGTAAGGGGAAAAACCCCTTGATTTATAGACCTGTGCATTAACAAGCCCCTCTTTCTTGTTACTCTCTCTGCCTTCCACGTTACCTGAGTTGGATTTCCTTTAGGCCTGGGTCCTATTCACTAAACTGCATTAATATACTACTTCCATCTTGAGATCTCCTTTTCTAGAATACTGCCAAGCTGGCAATATGGTTCCTGAGAGACTACTTTCCCTGACATGCAGTAAGCTAGCTATTGACACACCACTGTTCCCATGCAGTTTTGCACCTAAGCAGTGAACTGGATAGCAGTTCCATATGTTGGAGCTGTTACACTCCTCTGGAAAATTGTATTACTTTGGGTAAATAAAAAGCTAAGAGCAGCAGGAAAAATATCATAAAAACACAGCCGAATTTGTTTCATCCTGCCTCCATCAGCAAATTTGGTCTATGACCTCTGCATATGAGTCATGCAAGTGCTTTAAAACTTGCAGTGATTTATATTTTCAGGATAGGAAGTTCAAGGCTTATATTTCTATTCCCCAACCATACATTATTTTTCTCCATACACAATTTCTTGATAATTATCTATGAACTAAAATATATAGGCATCTTTTTTTCTATTTTGTGGTGCACATTAACCAAAACCATTCATCTCAATAACCAGTCTCTGTGTTCTTGGCAGAGTATAGCTGATGTGTAGGTTATTCCTGGAACCACGCTAGGTTGATGCTCTCATCATAGTTTTAGTCATGGAAACCAGCTTCTACCAAGACAGGCATTGTTTGTGAAAAAGGAAATTCCCAGCATATCTGTCAGAAACAAGAAGTTGTAGGGTACACCACTTCAAAAATAAAAGTATCTATTATTTACATAGTGCTGTTCATCAGAAGACCTTAGCCTGTTCTACAAATCAAGTAATGCTGCTTAGAGCTTAGGGCTCATGTCCTGCTGAGGAAGCGCCCTCTATTCACAGTCCCTCTGCAGCACAGCTTCACTTCTCAAGTCCTACCTTTCTAAAAAGATGAAGAGCAACAATTCAAAATACCGAATGGCACCAGTGAAACCAAGATCTTTTCACCCACCACATGCACACAGAATGTTTCTGATTTCACTTTCAGTAACCTAATTTTGGATTATTTTTTCAGATAAAATCATTGGTTTTGCTGTCATCCTGCTGATCAGAACCAGTGACTAACTCCCCCTGATGCAACTCTAAATCCAACAGAATTATTTCTGGACTTCTGTAGGCTGCTAAAGAATTACATGAAAGCTTCAGTGAACTGGGCAGCCTATTTCCAAGAGTTTACAGCACTTCCATTATGTGGGCACACTCTGGAATGGTGAGATAAAAGGTAACACTGTGTAAACCTGGTACTTTTTCTGCATCTTTGAGATCTGGACTTCAATCTCAGAAATGGTGGTGCCAGGGTTCCAAGCACATGGTCCATTCAAGGAGCAATCTGATGGTCAGTCAGTATCCAGCTGACCTACCACTTCCCTGCATGTCTTACAGGGCTCTACTTGAAATCACAGTTCGTTCCAAAAAGAGCTAGCAGAAGAGGCTACATTTCAGTTTCTCTAAACATTATTAGCTGGGGTCTTGAGTCTGCAAACCTGTGTTTTCCGTGGTCTATTTGACATATATTGCAACACTTGAAAGATTACCAGGAAGGTCTCACTGACTTGAAAGAGATCCTTTGTTTCCTCTGTGATGCAGGCCTGTGATCACAGCACAGATCTAAATACAGATATGTTGACCTTATTCTCTAGGGACCAAGTTAGGAATTACTGCATCGGTTAGCTGCAACCAATTAAGCATTCTTTACTTTTCTTCTGTAAAATTCAACAAATAATCCCTTCATTGAGCAAAGGTGTAAAAATCTTATTTCCACAGCTAAATTCTAGAGCACTGTTGTCTTCTGCACATGTGTCTGCAGGATACTTTATGACAGCAAAAGCTAAGCATCTCACACACCAGAGCCTTTACTGTGGCACTGTTCTTCCTCTGTGCTCTCTTCAACTGGTCCTCCCCAGATAATGAGAACTTTTCCATCTTGTTTCTCTGGAGTACTAACAGTGATCAATAGCTCTGCTTTATCTAATAAGCAATCTCCGGAGTCTTCTGAATCATGTGCGGGCAGCTTAATCTAGATGGAAATCTGTGTTCAACCTTGGAAAGCCTTGCTTTAAAACTATTTTCTGAAACATTCAGACTTTAATTGATCTTAGTATTTATTTCTAACCTGAATGAGTTAAAAGTGCAGGTGAGGTTCCCCTGCGGAATGAACCTCAAGCATAAAACCTGACGGGTCTGGATCAGTTTTAGAACTCTGCTGCAAAATGTTACATCTGTGAACAAATTAATCCTAGTTTTTCTTGTTAGGTCTCCAGATATAAGCAGGGACCTGAAAGTTTCTGGTTTCCTTCAAATGTGTCTGTTTTCATTAGTACTACAGGGCATGTCAGGCAAGTCCTTCCCTTTGTTACTTGTGCAGCCCAATTGCAATTAAGTTAACAAGTCAATAGCCAGGGTGGTACCCAAAGCCTTTTCGTTTTGGTAGCTGTGATGCTCTGTGTTAACAGGAAGAATAAAGTAAAACCTTGCATTTGTCATTGAGGTAAGCATCTATGACTCTGGGCACAAAAAAAAGCAAACAGATCTCTGCTGTTTAAGAACTACAGTGGCACTTCAAGCCTCGTGATATCACTTTCATGCAGATAATGGTAATTTTCACTGTTTTATGGAAAAGAAAACAGGCAAAACCCGAGAATTTGCATGCAGCCTCAGAAGAGAACCAGGATTAGCACTCCAGAGCTGGTGGCTCCCAGACACAGGCTTAGTCCACTTCATCTGCAGCCCCCCACCCTGTCTGAGCTTCACCAACTCCCACACCATCACTTTCCTCTCAGCCACTTCATCCTGATTCAAGCTGGTCACCTCCTGAACACTCCTGTCACCTTGTCCATCTGTCCATCGCCCCCTCCAAGGTCCCTTTATTGTTGCCTTTCCACGCTGGTGCCACTGCTGCCAGTCCCTCCCCACCTGCACTTCCAGGGCTTCCCCTTCTCCACCCTACAACCACGGGCACAGATTCCAACAGATCTTTTTTTTTCCAGATCCTGCAGGGAGCAGAACCAGAAATTAAATGATGAAAAACACTTCCCCACTCTGCCAACCCAATTTATCATGTTTTGAATGAAGGTATTCAAAATATGAAAAGGACTATTAACTCTCTTGTCCCACTTAGTGGCACCTTAAATTGACCGTTTGAACTTCGCCTCAGAAGTCTGTTTCCAGTGTTAACTACTACTGATTTTACATTAAATGCTAGACTGTATAATTCTTAGTGTAATCTCCAACCTCCTGTGATTCCCATAGAACACTTTTTTCCTGACAATTTTTAAAGAAGTCTTAAAAAAATATTAGAAAGAGAATCTGATAGTCCACGCTCCTAGAAAACAGTGCTGTCAGAACTAAGTTTAAAAGCACTGCACAGCCAAACAAAAATATTCCCTAGATCGATCAAGGCTTAGTGTAATAAAGGGAAGATGTTTAACAGTCAAAGGAATCTACCACCTTGTTAAAGAGCACCCAGCCAGCTAGCTCGTGTTGATGAACAAACAGGAGATTTTCAGTTTCTGGGCCCTCACACAGTAGACCTGTTGGTTTATAATTAGAGCTCGCTCTGCTTTGCCGGGGCAGGGGGAAAAGGGCAGGTGAGAAGCTGTGCTCCTCCGCAGCTGCACCTGCATGCAAATGCAGCGATATCAGCTTAGGGGCTCCGAAGGGAACCACTTGCCGTAAGTAAATGCAGTTTGACAGCAGCTCCTAATAAGAAGAAGGAAATGAGGGAGAGAAAGAAAAGTGATAGGAGACAAAAGGACTTTATAAAACAGGGCTTTATTGCTTTCATTTGTAGTATTTTCTCTTTGTTCGGTTTAAGCACTGAGCCTTCCAATTCCAGATACCGCACAAAGGAGATACCTGTCCAAAAATGTGTATTTCAATCTGGAACTGTCTTGCAAGATGCTTCACAAACTCAGCAGTCCATTATTAGGAGTAACAATGGGATACCTCTAATTAATTTGGCACAGCCTTTGCTTCTGATACCAATCAAATCAATATTAATGGAGAGTTTGTTCTCTTTCATTACAGCACAAAATGGGTACCAATCTTCTCATGAAGATTTCTGGACCATAAACTGTGTTTGAGGTCAGTGTAGCTGGCTTCTTCCCACCCCCCTTTTTTCAACCAGGATGGAAAAAATATATAATGATGTGCTATTTAGTACCTGGATAAAAATCTACATTCAGGCTGCCTACACTAAGAGACTGAAACCAGTTCAATATGAAGAAATCTCAGTCTAAGAAAATAAAGATTTTAGTAGCTCACAGAGCTCAAATTAAACATTTAAATAGGTAACACTAGATATTTCTCATGCTGCCTCACATTTCTCTATTTATTTTTATCTGCAGGATCAGGCGTGTTAGAGAGGGAGGCCTGGTAAGAATTGCCTCAGCCATCATTCTTGGTTACTTACATCTGTGGTCAATTTTCCACACTTTCTTCCATAAAAGGTAAACGAGGCACTGTACTTGCAACAGGATAATCTAAACAATATGAACAATGTTACTGTTAAAGACCATCTGGCTCATCAAGCACAGCTCCAGACTTTTAACTCCTTGAATAAAGTGTGGAACCCTGCAGTGTATTTTTTTATCCAAAATTAATTTTCAAAACAGTAAAAGTGGAGCTCCTGGAGACACCGGGGATTCAGAGTGTGAGGAAATTCATCTTCTGGTTTTATGCCTCTTGTATCTTACACATGCCGCAATCCAGGCTAGAGATAAACACTTAAACACCACATTTTTCTACCAAAAAAAAAAAAAAAAAAAAAGCCCTGTAAAACTTTCTGCAAGAAGCCTCTGCGTAACTGGTATGTGTGGGGCTGGCATTTCAGAGGGGAGACAAGAGGGTTAAGTATTTCATAATTCACTTCAACTTAATGGCCTGATCCTGCCACTTCTTAAAAGGTAATAAAAGTCAAAGGAGGGTCACCAGGAATTAGGAGAAAAAAGGGGGGGAGAGGTAAGGATGCATGCGACCAAAGAAGGCTTTTCTTAATTGTACGCACAATTTCTTATCTGTAAGATAAAGTAGCAAGTGGATGGTCTCTGGGAGAAAAATGTTAAAGCAACCGAGGAAAAAAATAACCTGGAAGAGGGAAAGCCAGTAGGGAGGAAACTGAGTGATCCAGAAAGTCCAAAGAGCAGAGGAAGCATTGGAGCTGGCTGTACTCCGTGCACCAGAAGTCCGACCACGGCTCTGTGCCTCAGTTTCCCCACCCGCGGAGGAATCACAGTCCACGTAGGGCACTGCCAGGATTCAGCTGAACTCTGAAATACAAAGCAGCAGCGTGCCCCACGCCTTGAAGCAAACCAGCTCCGCAGGCACACAGGAGTTAAATGTTATTAGACATTTAAAAGACTATGGACTTCAAAACACACTTGGTTTTGAACTGAATAGCAGATAGAACGAGATCTTGTCATCGACTCTGTTCACTTTTCTCTCAGCTCTAATGCCATAATTACTCTGTGATTGCACAGAGTGGGTTAAACAGCTCTGCAGCCCCCTAAGTGCTGGTTGTAGCAAGAGGGCAGGGTTTTGGACCTCAAGAGTGGATTTTTTCTCCAAAGAAGTTTTAATGGCATTATATTAAAAAAAAAAACCAACCAACAAAAAAACCAACAAAAAACACACCAAACCAAAACAAAACCAGCCAACTGGTTTGTTGAAATACTTTAATGTTTTTCATTTAATATCTAAAAATATTTTTGGAAGGCAAAGCAAAGAAAATGAATTAGAGCATAGTTGGAGTTTTTCTTTTTGGGTAAACACAAAAATTAATTTTCATATTCACTGATTCCTTGCTTTAAATTCTGCATCTTGCTTTAACCAGAAACATCACCCTATCTGGTTTCTAGGTAGAGCGCACACATGACTGAACCTTCCCCTACAGTAAGTTCTCCCAGCCACTCCCAGAAACATGTGCCCACAATCCTTTTTCAAAGTCTACTCTAATTTAGATCTAATTTTCATTGAAGCTATTATATCATAAGCCCACTGCAATACATACTGACATCCATATGCTAAATTCTTAGCTTACAAAATATTTTTAAGATGCAAGATGGACTTTTTTTTTATTTTTAAAGAAATGGTATTTAGTATATGCTCATGACTCATCAATTTAAAAAAAAAGCAGTGTTACAGTAAGCAAGATAGGTCAGGCAGCTTTATGATTAATGGGGTCAAAAAGTTAGAAGTCATATTTGAAACTTCTGTTGCTCACACCAAAACAATTAACCCTATCTACTGAGCACCAGTCAAAAAAAACCCAATGTAAATGTTCAGAAAGAAGCAGTATTATATCACTAAACACTTACTTTGGTGTGCGTGCTTCCCTTTAAAGAAAAAAAGGCCAAGAAATAGCTCAATTTATCAAGAGATTTTCTGGGTGTAACTTTCCCAGAACAAATCTGGTTTTTGAGATGTTAGAGCACAATGTGTAAACTAGATGTCCTAATGTCTATTTTGCCTCAAAAACATCCTGTTTTCTAGTGTACCAACTTAAAGTCCCTTTCCTCACATTAAAGCTAGTATTAGGATTTGGAAAAAGAAATCAAAATCATTTGATCAACAAGGAGCCTCTTGCTGAAAGCTGCTGTATGTTAATGATAACATCAGTTACAAACGCAGCAGCCGATTACATTGCACCTCCGAGAAAAATCATTCCTATTTTAAATTTATTTTTCCACTAATTCGACAGAGCGCTCACGATAGTAAGCATCATATGCACTGTAAGCAACTACTGGATTTTAATTAAGAGCATTCCACAGGAATAATACTAACACGTGCTGAGTGATAAGCGCATATGCGCTAACACTGTTCTGTAAAGCCTTAAATTACACGCCTCAGTGCGTTAGGTTTAAATCCTAGAAGACATTGGCACCAATTTTTGGGATTACAACTTTCAATTAAGCCTAGAACTAAATTACTGGATTTCAAATCACTTCTTTAAACCACACCTGTCCGCTAAGCCTTTCACCACATTCACACTTAATAACGCCTAACATTTTTCATCTAGAAGGCTCAAATGGTCTTTCAAATTGAATCCTCATCACTGCTCCATTTCACATATCTGGAATCTGAGGCACACAATAATTAAATACCTAAAACTACTGCAGGAACCTGTGTCATGGCCACTGCTTTTGAAAGGGGTGACTGCACCTTGTTCCCAAACGTGTTGCTCATTCTCACTCCCACATGATCACCATCTCTTGCACAAGCATCCCTATGGCCTTATGATAAATTACATCAGGAGCGAGCTTCAGATTAAAACCCAGTGAACCAGCCAACAAAAAAAAGTTTAGCTTTAACCTGTGTCAGTTCCGATCCCATTCATTCCACAGCCACACAAACACTTGAATCGGCTCAAGGGAGGTGACACCCCAGGGGTTCTGATCAGAGTGAGGCTCCATCTTTCAATCAGCTTGTAGGACAAATGAAACTACAGCATTAATGCTGGAACTTCCTAAAATCCTGCTGTGCACACGAAATCATGCACACTCAGGACATCACACACAATCATTCAGCAGAGAAGATGAAGAGGGAATAGGTACTCAAAAAACTATATTCCAGAAGATACAACCAACATTAAGGGGTGGATCTTCAGAAAGCTCATGGTAAAACTCAGAAACTTCTTATGTAGCACACTGAAGGTACTAAATGAGAAAATTCACCCAAGAAAATATCTGGAGAGAGGTTTACTAAACATACATAAAGAGTTGCCAATGACAAATTGTTGGAGACTGGCAGAGCATTCTGAAAAGCCATCATATGCATCTTATACTTGTCTACAGCTATACATCTCTGGCCAGTATGCGCTGAGCTGGCCAGGCCCTTGCTCGCCTGGTTTTATGTTAACTAGCAGACTTAAGAGAGTTGCTATTTATTAAAAAATGCTTACTATGTGAAATATTAGATTAACAAAAGAAATAAAAATCTATCCTTCCTTTTTAGATTATAAACATAAGAGAAGTGCCAGACAATTATACCCACCGGTGCAATTCAGCTTTTCTTTCAAGACCTGAGATGGTAAGCTTTCTCTGGAGCCCTTAGATGGTCTTCTCCAATGAAACACCCAGAGGAAATACTTACCTTCTGGGGGCAAAGGGAATAAAAGCTGCACCCTGGTCGATGCATGTAAATGAATACAGCTGCGACTGTACCCATTATTTAGGAGGCGTGTTCTAGGTGGGCACATTTCAGGTTGGGATTTTCAGAGCCAAATAGTCAACTTGGCAGCAGATCGTTACATCGAGTCAGCGCAGCAAAATTCTCTAGTTGGCTTTGAAAATCTCAGTCATGTTTCCATCTAATCGGAGAAAAAAAAAAAGAAGAAAAATTCTTTTTTTTCCTCTTTCCTCCTGATCCAGGACTATTCTCTATTTAAAAAAAGTGGTTAATTGCTCTTCTAAATAATGTTAAGCTTAGTCAGACTAAATCTCACCAAGAAACATTTGGCCAACTTCATATGAATTTCATATGGTAACATACTCAGATGTTCTTAAAACCTCACGCCCATACTCTTGACCAAGCCACAGCCGAAGCACTGCATGGATGATGGGCACGGTGGAAAAGAAGTGGGGGGACACACGGGGGAGAGTGAGCTGTGCACATGCACTTTCACACCTGGAGTCCTGTGCCTGGTTCTGGGCTCTCGTGTGCTACTGGAGAGTCCAGTAAAGGGCCACAAAGATGATTAACGGCCTGGAGCATCTCTTATGTGGAGGGGCTGAGACAGCTGGGACTGTTTAGCCTGGAGAGGTGAAGGCTCAGGGGGATCCCATCAATATGCATGAATACCTGAAGGGAGCAGTAAAAAAGGCAGAACTAGACTTTTTTAGTGGTGCCCAATGACAGGACCAGAGGCAATGCGCACAAACCAAACACACAGGAGGTTCCCTTGGAACATGAGGAAAAACATTTTTACTGTGAGGGTCACTGAGAACTGGCACAGGTTACCCAGAGAGGTTGTAGAATTTCTATCCTTGGAGATACCCAAAAGCCATATGGACATGCTGGCTGTAGGTGGCCCTACTTGGGCAGAGGGGGTGGACCTTATGACCTCCAGAGATCCTTTCCAACTTCTGCCATACTAGAATTCTGCAACTCTAAGCACACGCTGATCTTTGTATCTCAGCAGTGACAGTGTCATGAGCAATTGGGAATGGATGTAGGCACATCATCTACCTCCCATGACACTGCCTGTATGAACCCAACATCCCAAGGCTCTGGTACACGCAGTGATTCTCCAACTCAGAGATGCTCAGAAGGTTCAACTACTGATACAAACTGAAGAACGAGACTCCCACTGCAAGAGCAAAGAGGTGGGCAAAGAATCCACCAGGCCATGCACGCCCTTCACCACTCTTCACAAACAGAATCAAGTAAATAACTCACATGAGGGACTAGAGCACCTCTCCTATGATGAAAGGCTGCGAGAATTGGGCTTGTTCAGCCTGGAGAAGAGGAGGCTCCCAGGGAGACCTTATAGCACCTTCCAGTGCCTGAAGGGGCCTACAAGGAAGCTGGGGAGGATGTTTTACAAGGGCCTGTAGTGACAGGACAAGGGGTAACGGGTTTAAATTGAAAGCAGGGAGGTTTAGATTTGATATCAGGAAGAAGTTCTTCATGGAGAGGGTGGTGAGGCACTGGAACAAGTTGCCCAGAGATGGTGTGGATGCCCCATCCCTGGATGCCTTCAAGGCCAGGCTGGATGTGGCTTTGAGCAACCTGGTCAAGTGGAAGGTGTCCCAGCCCATGGCAGGGACGTTGGAACTAGATGGTCTTTAAGGTCCCTTCCAACCCTAACTATTCTATGATTCTGAATCTCAGAGATGTGCATACACAGGAACACTTAATTCTTTTCTTGAATTCCTACAGGCTTAGATTCATTTCGTATCCTGGTAAAAAGTGAAATTGCACAAACATGCTCTGGGTATAGGATCTGTTACAAATCGGAACTATTAAGAATTATTTTGCCTTATCTGATGATTGATACATTTCAGTAAGTGTATTGAAATCTTGTACACAGCAGGAAGTAAATGACCTGTGTCCTTTGAGAAGGAAGAGTGAAGCTAACACCTATCACTTCTGAAAAAAGAAATGATCCTCTCCTTTTCTGGAGAAAGACATTACAAAAGTGGGTGGTTGTTTTCTGCAGATGAAATCCCTGAAACCGCACATTCTAGCCCATACTCTGTAACAACTGCTTTGAAGCATACGTAAAAACGCTTGGGTTGGCGCTGCCTTTGCAGAGATTTCAGCAACAGTAACAACAATGTATAACAACACTTAAAGCCTGATGAACTAAAAGACAAGGAGGACTCGGCTAAACACAGAATCCTCTACAGTGCCTGGATGAAACAACTGAAGAAAACTGCTGCAGCCGATTGTACTGTCTCTAGGTCTTGGCATTCATTATTTAAGTTCAGTGGAAACTGTTCAGCCTTGAAGTAGACTGACTCATGCACTTTAACTTCCAATTTCCTGCAAACGATCCATTAGTTTTTGGCAAGTTTCATACTGCACAGTACTTCCATGAAAAGGGCAGCGCCCAAACTCTTCTGACTTCAACAGTGGTTTTTGTAACAGAGTTTAATGAAAGCAGAATTTGTACTCATCCCTGTACTAAACTGAATGTGATCTCCACCTGAAGATGTCGCACACACTTATCAAAGGTAAATAAATGTCTTCATTCCTAAATGTTCTTGTCAAATCTCCTTGTTTGGACAAATCCTATTGGGCTATACCATGCTCTCCACATGAGGCAGTGGGCATTTATCAGGGAACATAAGCTAGGTTTAGATGTGCAGTGTTAAGTTTTATCTGACAGGGAAAGTAAAAGAGATACTTTCATACTAGCCTACTCCTACACTTGTCTGGGATTACAATGGCTGAAGCGAGCCACTTGATAAGTAAATGTTAATTCTGTCATTTGCAACTAGGGTTGTTTTTAAATTTAACATTCCCTTTAAATATTTTGTCACCAAGTGGTATCTGAAATATGTCAGTAACTCAAAATGGAAAATAACTGTGGTATCTCCAATGCCACCATTTGGTAACTGTAGATAAATGTGGTGTAGTAACTGGTGACTAGTGAAATTCTTCTTCTTCCATCCCCAGGGCGTAATTATTTAAAAATGAGAAAAGAGACAAAATCATCAACATACATATGTGTGAATACAACTTTCAAAGCACTTGGTAGGATTCCAAAATCATATATGCTCCAGTTTGGTTGATCCAGTAGAAAGCTTTTCCCCCTAAAACTCTTTTTTTTTTCATGTGTGCACCTCACAGAGCGTGAGGCTGGAGTCTTGTGTTTCTCCACGCTCTAACAATGCTACAGTACACAGCAGCACAGATTTCCTCACATCAGCATATCGCATCTCAACCTGCACAAGGCAGTCATGAACAGGTTACGGCGTTTTCATGTTCATTCAGTTCCCTTGCCCTCTCTCCTGGGACTGTCAGCAAGCACAGATTATTAACTGAGAGTTGCAAGATACTCTGCTCTTCATAACAACTGACCCAATAATTTTACTTAAGTGATATAACCATCAAATGGTAGAGGATTTTTGGCCACCGTAGGAAAGTTTAGGTGCAGCAAACTAGGCAAGATGGTCTAGTAGCAAAACAGTTTCATAAAACAGAGGCAAACTCCAGGATGTTTTAAAAGGCTTGTTTTTAAGAGCTTAAGAAAACATTTTGTTAGCCTAACAGGATTAGACATTGTGGGAATTTAAGTAGTTATTTAGGCACCTAGATTCAGCGTGTATTTGGGTGTCCAAAAGACACCTACCAGCTGTACAGGTGTCTGCATCTCAGCTAGTGAAGTCCACCAGGTATCTAATTCCCTAGTGCTGGACATGAACACAGACATAAACACGATTTGAAAAGCAGGTGCTTATTTCCCAGCCTCCTTTCCCAAGCTAGAGTTTGCACAAGTATTTCCACTGTACACAAGGTAAGCAAAGATGGCAGAGCAAAGCTGTCATAATTATTACCTACTGCAGATGGTTAACTTCATTTCTGCACAATGTGGCATTTGATGTTTCACCAATCTTGCCTGATTTTCTTGGTATGTAAGTTATTCTTCTCCACTTCATAAAGGACTCCCTCCTACCTTGCTGAAACCACTAGGAAGTATCCCCAAAGACTGGTTAAATGCTCAAACAATTAGCATAAACCTAACCCCTTTCTTTCTTTTTTTAATGGACTCTAATTTCCCCATTTTTTAGAATGTGTTGTTTCTTGCTGCTATGCTTAAGCTTCAGTCTGAAAGTTCCACTCACCCTCTCTACATTTTCAAGTCTTAACATAGTAAGTGCCTGATTTAGTCCTTAAGCTCTGTGCACTCTGACTTGATCCAGGCATGTATGCACCTCTTTGAGCATATGAATCGTTTCTTGACTTGTCTACTTGACTTGTCTACTTGCATGCTTATTGTTAAGTGAGGAATTAAGTGGTTTGTCAGACTGATCCCAAGTGCTTAGCATCTGAACGGCATGAATTTTACTTGGTTGAGTAAGTAAACCTTTCCCAGAGTTTCATCTCTCTATCCATGCTAACTGCCTACATACAACTCTACTTTCCTAACAAAAACAATGAAATTTACAGACATTCTTATCTCTTTGGGATTTATTACTGAAACTGGAGACCTATGGTTTGAACAGGAAATCAAATGAAGCAGAGCTGGTATACTAGTCATCTAGGGGTTAAGCTAATTTGTTAGTGCCCTTGCTGTTTCTTGCTGTCAGCCACTATGCATCCACTCTTTAAATTCTGAAAAGAACACCGACCTTTAATCTGTGGTATTAGTTCCTTTGACAAAATGGAAGATTATGCCTTTTTCCCACAAGCCTTCATGCGAAGCTTAGCCAGCTTCCATCTGGTCTGGCTAATTAAATGTAAGTTAACATTAAGTTAAGAGCCAGCTCCAGCCCACAGACCTTCTATTCTGCAACTGCAGATTTATTAATTGGCCAAACTATTTGAGTATTTAATTCCAATTTTTGATTACCTCTATTTTCTTCACTCTCTCATGAAAACAGGGAAATGTTTTTGAAGACATATTTGCATAATTTCAGCTCAGAAACACAAAACATTAAGACATGCTAGTAAGATTCAGAGCAACCATAAAATTGTCAGGTTTTTTTCTTGTGTGTTTGATATATTAATAAAGCACCATCATAACAGTGTGAAGAATATGCCTATTATGCACAAGATCTGGAAGCACTGGAGCCATACACATCTAAGCTGGCCGTGACCCACAATCTGGCCCTATATGTACTAAAACTAGAGCCAGTTGCTGTATTCCTTATTCAGTCAAAACTTTCTTTGACCTTAATGGGCGTTGTCTGAATGAAGAACAAAGGGATTAGATCTAATACGGGGAGTTACTAACTGTAATCATGCCCACAGTTAACTTCTGATAAAATTAATTTGTAAAATTGAAAATACAGAGAGTCTACTAAGGCAAAGTGGTGCTTTGCACTACTTCATTTTTAATATTAACTCTACGTAGGTCTTGTACCTAATCTGTTTTGCTGTATTAAACATTATACGTTTGAGAGGAAAACGATAAGCTTCAAGACTTAAAATAAATAGTGTGGCAAAGTTAGATTTATGAATTTGTTTGAACACCTGACAATAATTTGAGAAAGATTGTTATTAAGTAAAACAGCTTAAACCTCTTAACCAAATCCTCCTTCTTTGGGATAGAAGCAAAGATCACCTAAGAAATGCTATTTCTTCACATAATGTAATGCCTGCTGTAACAGTATGTAAAGCAAATTTAAAAAAATGCAGAACCCAGAAAACTTCTGCATAGTTCACAGAAAGAAAAAAAAATAAAATACTAGATGGTCTGTTGTTAAAAAAAAAAAAAGATAAAAGTTCAGTTTCATATAAAAATTTAACTGCATCAAGACATGCAACAGTTAAAACCAACACAAACTGTGAATGGCACAAAGCACTACCTAATGGAGCAAGACTGAATACTAAAATTAGGAGACCACCGCTTGTTCCCACTTCTTGGCCTGCACAAGATCACATGAGTAAATCAACTCAATTCACCTTTTTTCTGCCTCAGCGACCCCAGCAGACACTGTGGATACAACAAACATTTCTTCGTTACTGTCCTCACTCAAAAATTCTCAGGTTCAGAAATGCTCAGATGAAGATGCCCTGTGCAAGAGTAGCCTATTAGCAGCTATTATTATGTTGGAATTAGAAACCGACAAGTAATTCACTTCCAAGAGACTCTGAAAACAAAAATGTCGTTGTTACAGAGTGCAAGACCAACAACAGACACAAAGCAAAGCATTTTTTTATTAAGTTTGGTTATAATACAGAATTTTTTTAGCAACTTACTTCTGTTGTCTCCTCTACCCACTAAATTGTAATTATCTGTTTGATAAAAACCTCTCATGAATCTTTGAACCTGTTTTATCCTCTGCCTAGCTTACTTTACACATTTCTGCTCTTACTGCAGACATCAACTCTGTTTTCTCTGTATCCGACCCTGGGAATGCTGTTCTGCACATGGAATTGTTACCTTTTACTCAGACAAAAGCAACGTTGCTCAGAACATCTGACAAAATTCGCTGAGGCAACTCCTTCAAAAATTAAATACAAGATGCAAAATGCCATCTAAATTTACTGGTCCTACTCTAAGACTAGACACAGTCTTATTCCAAAGATCCATAAAGATTCAGTTCATATTCAAAATACCAGACCTGCAACAGATTGAAATGCTGAGCTCCATTCTGACACACTTCTAGCCGATTCCTGTGAACTAATTCCTGGCATTTACACTGCTCACGCCAGCTTTCCTCGTCAACTGGAGCCACCTTGTGCCCTACGGAGCACCTGCACCCTGCTATCCCTTCAGGAAAATTATTTACAAAGCATACTGGCATTCTGTGCATGACACAACAATTCCTAAAAAAATATTTATTTGGATTCTGTATCAATTGTTTCATTTGTGAGTAACTGTTTTAAGTCAGTTAAACGCGATTCATTTGTAACTGTTTCAAGTCAGCTAAATATGAACAAAATAATAAAGATGAACATCAACTGGAAGCTGATTATTTTATTCCAATCCAACCCACCACTGCAATGAGTTTTTAGGAAGTATGCAAGCCACTAAGTCACTCTGAACACTCGTGGTATAATGAGGAACACCACCTCTATTTTCCAGCTTATTATCTGTTCTTACCTATAACTGAGAATTATAACAAAGCAGTGACAATAATCCGAGACCACAAGCTGCTTTGCTGCATGTTTTATTTTGCAGTAAAATAGTAAAAGCTCTTCCTCTCCAGCAATGAATTCGAGTGCAGAGCATACGGCCTTAAAATGTTTCTAAGTGCTACAGTTCAGATTTGGCCTCTAGCCATAAAATTCAAATCCAACTTTGAAACATCCCCAAAACTCACAGTTGAAATTTTTTTGTCTCATTATAAAATAGGGATCACACACATCAAATAGACCTGGACATACCTGCCGAGGCTACTGGGTCAAATTCTGACTCAAGGCTAAATCTACCATATTCATGTTCTTTTATTCTAACAGGACCAACATCAAATGTGCTGAGGGTATGAGAGTACTGAGCCAATACGTATTTCCTTTCCTTCTCAAGGCAAGGGTGGTCTTTATTCCAGGTGGGGAGGACAGATGTTATCACACCTTCTAGTAAAATTAGTACACATCATTTAAACACGTAAGACCTGACATTTCTTCTTAAGCCTGAAAGCATAGGCTACAAAAAACACCACCTCAAAACCCAAAACCCTGAACCACATAGTTATAATAAAAACTGTTCTGGCCTTTTACCATTCTTCTTCTTCGTGCACTCTGACGACAAGTTAGGCATATCATCTTTTGAATCCAGGACTGCAATACATTATACTGCATTTACTCTGAGCACTCTGACATTATCATTATCTTCTTTTGTGCCCGACAGCAACTGCAGCTCCTATAATGCCATTATTGTAATTAAGAACAATCTGAACCATTGACAGCATTGCCTCGTTTGCTCTAGAATCCCCTGTGCATTAGTGTTCTTCTAAACCAATATTTCACTATTAATAGTTTGCTGCTTTAGAACAGCCTACGGTTAAAAGGAAAAAATTGTTAGGCCTCAGCCTAACTTGATGGCTGAAGAAGAAACTTGTTAAGAAAAAATAAATGAAAAGCTGTACGCTGGCAAACTGTTACGCTTTTCTTTACACTCATTGAAAATGGATTCACACCCTGCCAACCTATTCAGGCCGTTACCCAGGTGAGGAAGCTTATTTTGGCTTGCTTCAAAAGGACCACCTGTACAGCTACAAAAGAAAATATCTCTCTCTTCTCCCACTAAATGTACCCAAAGTACTTCTCTGTCTAAACTCTCCCTTTCATTAATCCAGCTCACAGTTGGATAAGTAGGGCACAGCAATTTAGACATTCTTGACTGGGAAATTCTGACCTTAACATCCACCCTTGCTGCAGACGTGCTCTCTAGCCTGCCTGTATTGCTGTCCATCTGTTTGCAAAGTATGACGCCTGCTTGTTTGCTGAGCCAGGAAGGTGGTCCACCTATAGCTCTATGATTGCTTAACACCCAAGCCTTTGACTGACTGTAATTCCAGTGAAACAATCAATCGTGAGCTAAGGAAGTGCAGACACAACTGGCTGGACAGCAGTGGCACAGCAATGTCCACCTCCCAGAAGCTCAGGCCAGAAAGCCCACAGCCAGGCAAAGAGAAGCAACTTGTATTTTCCCTTTGCGGTAAATGAGAGGCTGGAGTGTTAAGTCCTCACATAAAAGAAACCAGCAGTCATTACCTGCACACTGTCTGAAAAGGGTTGTGTTGAACTACTGAACATCACTGGTAACATGGAGCTTTATATCGTTTTAGTAGACATGAACACAGGAAAGCACTATATGAACATGACCAAAGAAACATGGCTAGCAGAAAAAAGCTGGTATCTCCACAGGATAACACAGAATAACACAAATGAAAAGAAATTATTTCACAACTCCCCTTCTCCTTCCTGCTTCTAGCGTAGTTAACAAGAACTGTTTCTTGTGCACTGCTGCAGCCACCAAAGCCAACAGGCCAGCCCTAACTAGGGCACTTAAAAGTTGTCTTACTGCATGCAACGGCAGGCAAGAGATTCAAGTCAGTACAAATACAAAAGATGTGGTGATAGATTTTTCCTCTTGTGAACACATATTCCATTACAAAATGACGAACCCCATACTAAAGACACATTCAGGAAATTATAATGTTTAGACTACATTTAGGATTTTTGATGCTTTCAAAGCTTTTGCAGTATGAGATTGTATTTTCATGTCTGGGAAATCTCTACTAGTCTGGAGATGAACAGCTGCTCCTCACTCTGCCCTTCAGTCTCTGCTCAGAGCTCTTGAAGAGGAGCAGTGGTCACTGACAATTGTTGGAGCCCCTCTCCTACCACCCTGACTGAAGTCCCTTTTTCCAAGTGGAATTTCGTAGGTTTCATTATGAATCAAGATTAAGGTCACCCACCACTGGGTCAGTGCCATAGACTGCTCTATCACTCCACAGGAAAGAACAGAATCAGCTCTATGCGGAGCAGAAATCAGAGGAACCAAAGACTTAACCATGACTACAACTCCCAAGAATGACTCACAGAAATACATATTCCAGGTGTCTTCCTTTACAAAAACAATTATCCAAGAAAAACAAGATGAGTAAGATATTGTCAACCATGGTACACTACGTGGTGCTCAACACAAACATCAGTAAGTCATGAAGAGAAATGAAAATACTAAAAGAAATGCAGTATCACTAACTCACGGCCAATGCACACTCTTTTATTTTGTATTAAATACACATATATAAGAACATTTTATAGCACCACATGCAATTACTTCACAGGGACTACAACAAAGCTGAAAGGAAAGCAGACCATTTGGGAGACTGTAGAGCTTTGTTACTTAACCCTGCAATTCTTCAATATTTTGAGTAAGATCATCACTTGGTTGAACAGTGGCACAGTCTAGAGCCAGGTGCAGGATTAGGGTGAACAGATGGTGGCTAATCTTCCTAACACAGCTCTGCCAATACAACTCACTCTTGACCAGTCACATCTCTGTTTTTCTTTTTTTTTTCCTGGCCCTTGGTTTTCTCTGGCCTGAGCACAGGTTGTCAAGGGGTAGTTGCATGGTAGGCTAAGGATTCACATAAGGCTGCTGATCTGATTTTGCTTTAGGTCCAAGACATCTTTTGTTTGTATTTCAGTCTGGTCACCAAAGTGAATTAATTCACTGGCACACTCAACACACCCCCAATCCCAAGAGGGCCACGAGTATTCAAACCAAATAATGTTATCTATTAATAGGTATTAGCACACCAAATAGTAAATGTATGATGATACGTTTAAGGAGCAAGGATATGTGTGCCTTGCTACTCAGTGCTCTGTGTACAGCTACACACTCAAAGAAGCACAGGTACTACTATGAGCTGGAGAAGGCAAAAGGAATACACAGAGAGCAAGCTAAGCCTTCAGCCCCAGCCCAGCCCTGCATTTGGAAGAG